>NW_015558617.1:265478-284121 GCF_001515605.1 Sinocyclocheilus anshuiensis | reverse complement strand
CACACACACACACACACACACACACACACACACACACACACACACACACACACACACACACGAGTACTAACACATTCCAAACTTGTCTCTGCAGTCTCTTTCACACACCATCTAAGAGAACAAATCAAGATTCACTGCAGATGAATCTCTGAATTCTAAAACAGGACAGCATCAGAGAAAAAATAAGATTTATTTTTATTTATTGCATTTTATTATCAAATGATCGCTGTTTAAACACAAATATTGCCCAGTATTGTATATGAAATATGGTATATAATATGGTATAATGAAATATTCCAGAGTTATTGCAAAAAAGCATTGCTAAACTGCCCTTGTGAAAAAGAACTTTAGCATGCTATAAAAAAATGGATACATACTTGTAAAGAATCTACTTAAGTGCGAACATAGTGCATGTTAACTGCAATTAAATAATGTATTTTAGTTAACATTTATATTAAATACAATTAGCTAAACTTAAGATTGTTTTACGTAATTTCATAATTACTTCCTATGTCTTTGAAATGTGGTTAAAGTGTATTGCAGAATTCCAATTGGGTGCATTTAAAATATATTGGTAACACTTTATTTTAAGGTGTCCTTGTTACACGTTACATGTTTACTATTATAATAACAATTAATTATGCATAATTACATGCAAGTAACCCTAATCCTAACCCTAACCATATAGTAAGTACATGTAGTTAATTAATATTACTCAGCACTTAAATGTATAATTACACAAGGACACCTTAAAATAAAGTGTAACAATATATTACATTTAAATGTAATATTGAATAATTCTACAGTTAAAATTATAATCAAGTACTTCACATGTGCTTTAGTAAGTTAGTCAACACATCAAAATAAATGTACTTTAAAGCATTAAAACAACAATTTAAAATGTACTTTACAGTAAAACGTTTAACTTGACATTATTATATTATTGTAATCTTTTAAAAACACTTAAATGGCCTTTTATTTAATTAATATAATACATACAATTGCAGCTTTTAAAAAAATATACTTTAAGATTTTAAGTACACTACAACATTGCTTTTTCACAAGGGTAGGCTTGAAATCCCATTAATTCAGCATTGATTCAGATTCAGCATTAAGCGCTTTTACACTGCTTGTAGTCTATGATATAAAGCACACCCTGAAATCACACACACAGCTAGAGGATCGCTTAAGAACCAGAGCGCTCACTGCAGCAGAGAAAGAGTTATCACAGGGGAGGTTTATTTATGAGGTTCAAATTGTATTGCCGATGCAAACAGGCAGTAAATTCCATGTTAATATATGAACAGCCTGAAGCCATTGATGTTCAAATCAAGATTTTACACGATTCAGTTCATGAAAACATTTAGCCAGCAGCTGCTTCCTACAAGTTAATACCACTGATCAAATTCTGGAGGTTTATAATAAGCTGCTTCCTCAGGCACAACCCCTGCCTTCATCAGTTTTCTCAAGAGTTTGCATCCACGTGGGTCATTCCTAACCCTGAAGTCATACATCTACCTCCTACGGGTTCTCTAAAGCTTCATACGAACCGGCAGACTGATGAACTTAAATACAACTGATGAGTAAAGCTGCTGTGGGCGTGGCTTAAAGAACATTAATGACGCTGCGAAAGAGCAGCTACTGTGTCGACTGCACTGATGACATCATAAGAGAGCAGGAGATCAAACTCTCCCTTTCCGTAAAAGTGCAACAACACAAAGCCTTCCTCTATCACACGCAGGACGTATTAAGGGTTCTAAGGTATCAGAGGAAATAAAAGCCTCATCCATCATTAAGTTCCCCTCTTAACCTACTTGGGGGGCTCTATCATTCCTGCACATTCATCTGTGTGTCCGTCCTCTAAAAGTTCCCCCAGGAAACCGCTCTTCCCGTCCTTGCATGGCTCACGCAAATATGCTATGTCAGCAGCTCTCACTGTCCATCTGCTAGAGGCCTGAACCCCAACACATTCCCAACGTAAGAGCAAAAAGTATGTATGGAAGAAAGAGACTGCTGGAAAGTGTGTGTGTGTGTTTGTCAAGCTGAATTATGCCCCACGGTTTCTGTACAACTGAGGTCAGACTCAGATATAATGTTACAGACAATTTTCATGGCTAGAACCATATCTATAGCGATCACACCAAGAACTTGTGACATTACCGATCAGTTATTTACAGTCATGCATGACATCCATGAACTGTTTAGTGGGGGTCACAAATCTCCCTTCATTGAGGTTCTGATAGAGCTTCGGCGGGTCATACCATCTATTACTGATGCACACACTTCCAAGCATTCAGTACATATCCATTCAAATCTTGTATGGCAGCTGCTTGTGCTTTAGGAAAAGCACAAAGGCCAGCTCCAGTTCGGCAAAACGGTTACATGAGCAACGTCACTTTTCATTGAGGGAAATGCAGAGTGCGTGTCTTTAGGGAAAATGAAACGTTTGAGCATAAGACAAAGTTGGTAACATCACTAATAGGAAGAGAAGTGATGCAACCAAGAGGTCAAAGTTTGGCTGGTTAGAACGACCCTGTTAGTTCCTCCTGGTAGATGGCGTAACTACACCATCTGGACACAAAAAGTATATCTCCACAGATTGCTGCAGGAATGAGTCCTAAAACCTGGAAACACGTCAGCATTTTTGAACTTTAATGAATTTTGAATTTTAAATGACAAATATTGCTGGCTCCTCGATGAATTGCTTTTTTAAGTCACTTTGAATAACAGTGCCTGCTAAATGCATAATGGTAAATGAGTTTTTGGTTAAATACCTGAAATAAGGTCTGTGGTTAGTAAAAGGTCAATATTTTTCCATCTTTTATTCTACGACATCAAATACATTAGTATTCTTCCACTCGCACCTTTTTAAAAAGGCCGCTGTTAACAAGTTGCTAAATGAGACTATAGAGCTTAGACATTAAATTCACTAGTCCTGCTTTTACAGCCTCATTTGTTTTTATATTCTTGCTCTTGCAAACTATTATAACAAAAAATTTGCAACTTGCTAATTATAAAGATTGAAAGAGTTGTCAGGGGCTTAGTGGTGGTGATGTTGATGTCATGAGCTGTGATGTAGTTCATCTGTATTTAGTACTTCAAATTTCATAAAAATTGTGTTCAAAACACAAAAGAATCAATCGTTTGTTAGTCACAGAGCTTTTTTTCTGCAATAATCTAAAAGATAATGTAAAAATCCTATTAGCTTTTTCTGTGATGCCAACTTCTGGGTTGGCCTGCAAAATTATGTAATTTCTGCAGTCAGCCATTAAATAAAACATTAGCAGTGTCTGACTGACTGAAACACAGAAGTCTACATAAAAATGACACTCTATTGGAAAGCACTGGAGCAAAAGAAGAAAAAAAACAACAACGAACAAAGCATACAAATCACCCTTTCAAAGTCATTTCTTCAATACTACATCACACTTGTAGTAAACCTTACTACATTTAAATTACAACTGGTTGAGGCGGCCAAATATGGACCAGACTCCGGTCAGAGAATCAGGAGAGCATTGAGACATTTATTTTATCTGCATATGCCTCTGGTATGAAATGAGATGTGTCGTATTATATGAACACATTACAAAAAACATAGCAGCATAAACAAAGACAGACAGCAGGTAACTTCACCGGCAGGTAACAATAATAATCGTCCCTCTAGGAAACATGAAATTAACTTTAGTTCCTAAAATATGCTTTCTGACAACACTCACAATATCTATAACTTACTTGTCACTTTCTACTCCAACCCTTTCTTTCTACTTAAATGGAGACACAAACAGGGATTTTTATGGCCTCTCAAGTAACCTGTAATTTATCCCTTCAGTGGATAATACATCCCAAACAGCACCATTAGAAGGTGAATGAGAGAAAAGTGTGTTCCAAAACAAAAAAAAAACAGACATACCTGCCCAACTAGAAAGAGCTGTATCAAGCAGTCAGTGAGTGATGCATTTCTCTCCCTAACACACAGTCTCTCAGGCTGAAATACAAGCAGTACTCCAAAAGTTCTCTGAAGGCAAGTTTAAATTTTAATAGGTACACTCTACACTCTAGAAGTGGAGTGTATCCATTTAAGAACATATCAAGGAAATATATGACAGGAAGGACAAAGTGGTTAAACACACACACACACCTATTATTTACAGGTTGTGCAGAAAAAGCTATTAAAGTCAACATGAAACAATGTTCACAACCCATTTACTGTCATAATCTGACATATTTTAGAGTGAAACGGAAAACGCAACGAGAGAAAAAAAGTGTGGGAGTGAGGATTTTATCCTTTGGTATATACTGGATGATGAAAAATGGGCATTCCATATGAAAGAGAAGGGTTGTAAGACAAGGTGATTTCGGGCCGAAAAGGACAGTCGAAGGTTTTGTTTTGATGAGAGAGTCCAAAGACATTTTTTCCCCCTCAAATTGTAAGATCTGGACAGCCCCATTAACTTGGAAAAATGTTATGCTGTGTTCTACCTTACATTTTTTCACATTTACACTAACAGTCAAAATTTTGGAGCCAGTATGATTTATTTTTTTAAAGAAATTAATATTTTTATGAATCAAGGATGCACTAAATTGGTAAAAAGTCACAGTAACGCAATATTAATGCAGCACAGCTGTTTTCAACATGAATAATAATAAGAAGAAAAATAAATGTTTCTTGAGCACCAAATAATAAGCATATTAAAATGATTTCTGAAGGATTATGTGACACTGAAGACTGGCATAATGGCTGCTGAAAATTCAGCTTTGCCATTATCAGGAATTACATTTTAAAATGTATTCAAATGAAAATGGTTTCAAAAACATTTAAAAAAAAAAATCTTACCGACCCCAAACATTTGAACTGTAGTGAATGTGCTGTGTGCTGCTAGCACAGGATCATACACTGCAAGCGGTCTGTACTGGAATTGCTGAGTTTCCCTATGGTCCTTGTAGTAAATGAACTATGAGTTACTCTGAAAAAAATCCTGCTAAATAAAGAATAACTTATTCTCTAAAATGACAGGAGGTTTCAGTGATATCACTCACACTAGATTATTATTATTGACCAATGGCAGCTTCTCATTTTCCTCATATTCATTGCTCTCAAGGATATGGGATCATTTCCAATAAATCTGAAATACAAACCAATAATTAATACTAACTGATGTAGAATGGTGTAATTTTGCAAACCATGTGAGATTAACTGAAAGATCTACAGGTCTAATTTTACAAAAAACTCTTTTATTAAATTATAAAACAGACATCAAACCCCATGAGAGGGGTTGGACAGACAGCGAGTGTGTGTGAGAGAGAATTGATTGGTGTGTTCAGCACTATTCTTTATGTGTGTCAGCACAAGAGGGTGTTTGTGTCACAGTGAAGGCCTGACCCTCCTCATCATCATCCTCTTCCTCTGAGCTGCCCATTACTGCAGCACTAAGAGCCTGCAGTGCCCCCAGCAGACCTGAGAGAGAAGCAGGATTGAGGAAAGTCAAGTGCGAAAGAACATTAAGTAGACATAAAAAAAACTAATCAATGTATGAATGAACAAATTATATTATCAAAGATATTACAAAATTATAAATATGAATGCATATCATGGGCAAAAAAAGCATCAAACTAACTGTTGATTTCATAAGTGAGTGTCAGTGTATGCTTACTTTCAGGTGTTGAAGGATTGCTGCTCTCAGACTGAGGAGGATGCTTTTGTTTAAGGGCCTCAGTTGTCTGAATTGCTGATCTTCTCAGTATTTTATATTCATTCATCAAACCCTGTTCCTGAACCACTGCCTGCACACACACACAACAATAGAAAGTAAAGGACAGAAACAGATCTAAGAAAACTCTCAGATCTCTGAGCCAAGCACATTTTAAATAGAACTTGCTAAATAATAATTTGCATCTTTTGTTATCTGTTCTGTTATCTACGTAAAGTAGCAGAAACCATCCATTCACATATTTTAAACGGCTTTAAACTGAAATTCAAATACTCACACCTCATCTCACTCAGATCTGATTTTTTTCCTCCAGCAAAATTAGTTCTGAAATTAGCTGGAAATATTCAGATTATAAAATTACAGCTTCAAGTTTGATTATAAAACTTGCAAAATTACAAAACTTTAAGTTGTAATTTTATAACAACCTAAATCCAGCCTAATTTACAGTATAGTTAATCAAAAAAGTGCCAGTAACAAAAGATTTTTTTATTTTATTATTTTTTTTTTTTACAAAAGATGCTATTTTAAACTTTCTATTCATAAAAGAATCCTGGAAAAATGTAACAGTTTTGACAAAAATATTAAACAGCACAACATTTTTCAACATTGATAGTAATAAGATGTTTCTTGAGCACCAAATCATCATATTATAATTTCTGAAGGATCACAAGAGTAAAAACTGAAGTAATGGCTGCTGAAAATTCAGCTTTGGCATCAGGAATAAATTACATCTTAAAATACATTCAAATAGAAAACTTAAAATGAAAAATAGAAAAATTTAAATTATTATATTTGACAATACAACTGTTTATAGCTTGATTCACATAAAAATTATTAAAAATACAAATCAATAAAATATGCCACTTGATTCAAAATTCAGTTATGTTAAATGCTGCATGTCTAAAATTAAAATTCTAAATTTGTAAAAATGTTTCATACTACAAGTTATTAAAGTTTTTTTTTATTTTGTATTATTTCTTGGTGAGATAGGTTGTGTCCTATGTCACTAAGGCCACCAAATGAGCCAGGACTGCCGCTGATGCCCCTCAGTAAGAATAGCTGAGCGTGTACGTGTGTGCACATGACTCACCAGGAGAAGGTTGCGGTCTTTGTCCTTGTCTTTCAGCTGTTTCTGCAGATGTGTGGTCCGTTTGTGTGTGTGTTCTGTTCGCTCTTTCTCTACGGCTTTCATCTGGTCTTTCTCTCTCTCCACCTGCCTCTGAACCTGTCGCAAAACTACCACTGCACAGACACATAGAAAAGAGAATGTGGGTTTAGTAAAGCGCAGACACTCATAACATAATTTTTAAAAATCCATACCATTACATTTGTATTTGTATGTCAAGTATGAATACCTGCTTTTGTGTGCTCTCTCCTTGCTGTGTTGAGTTGAGCCTCCATGTCCCTGAGCTTCTCTTCACACACAGTCTCAGCTACTGATACCTTTTGTAAAACTACAAAACATCCACAATCAGCTTTTACATCTTCAAAAATAAGCAACTGTACTTCACAACCAAACCTGAGCAAATATTAGATGGATACACAAAAGCACAAATGATTCTTCACCAGTGTATGTTAGCAGAGTGGAAGCAGATTTGCATGATTTTGCCTGGAGAAATTGATGTAAGCAGAATTCACCATGTGTTTAACAGTGTTAATAGACTATTAGCAATGAGAATGAAAGAATAAGATGGAATTTGTGAAGTGAATACACAATGCTTTGTGTGGTGGGGACGGGAAATTGCCGTTACTTCACATTGTTCTTCATGCACCTGAGTCACACTGCTGCTGTAGTCTCTGGTTCTCAGCACGGAGCTCCACAATGGTCCCCTCATGCTCTTCACATTGTCTCTGCATCTCCATTCGGCTCGATTCTGATGCCTCCAACTCCGCCCTGCTTTGTGACAGAGCTTTCCTCAAGTGTCCCAGCTCTCTCGCTCCTGCAGTGTGCATTCAACACAATTACAGTCCTCTCTTTACAATCTCCAGTAGACATTGAGACTGGGGCTTGTGTACATACGCTGCTGCTGTAGTTCAGACAAAGAGGCCTGGATAAGCTCTGGTGTGCGTTTGAGCTCCTGTGTGAGTTTGTCCCTCTCTGCACTCAACAACACCACCTCAGCCTGAAGACTCTTAATAAAGCTACAACACAGAGAGGAGATAATGGAACGGAATACTAGCATACTGCTTATTATACACAAATAACCTGAACTACTAAAAAAGGTGTATGTTAAGCTGTACACATTATTAACATTCCAAAAAGTTGTATACTACAAATTTGTCACATTAACTCTTTTCCTGTATGTTCAATCTCGTAAAAAAAAAAAAAAAAAAAAAAACAGTTTTTTTTTTTTTTTACATCCATCTATTTTACAAACAGCTATTTTTAATCCAACGTTGTGTCTTCTCTTAAAAGAGGGATCAATTAATGTTTAGAAAAAAAAGGAAGGCTGATATTATGTGTGGCTAATATGTCACACTGGAAATGGAAGGTAATATTCATAATAATAATAATAATAAATATTACTTTTATTATAAAGAAAATAGGACTGTCACGGTGAAGAAACGCATTACCTGGGTAATGATGAAGCTAATGTTTCATAGAGAACAATGGCATTAATTCAATGCTTTGAACAATGCTGACACCAGTCGTGGAAAATCCACTTAAACGCTGAAAGGAAGATTTCATCTTCTGACAACTGATGGCAAACTTATTTTTTTTCCATGAATACATACTTCCACGAATATATATAGACTTAACTTGAAGGACAGACGCAGGTAATTGCGCATGCTCAGACGATCTCTCTCTCTCTGTTTAGTGCACATCTACGGAACCCATGTACAAATCACAGTTTGATACTACTCTCTTCACTCTTGTTATGATTATTAACTTATTGAACATTCAATATGCATGCATTAAGTGTAAAACAAGAAGGGCATAGCCTCGTGAAAAAAAACAAAAACAAAATGTGAACATCGCGTTTGTCACGGTTGCTTGTCATACTCTGTGGTTGGCTTGTCAGTATGGCAATAGTACAATATTGCGGTTATTGCGACAGCCCTAGAAGGGACATATTTCTGGTTTATTTGTGACACTAGAAAATAGAAAGTGATGGTAATAATAATAATAATTATTATTATTATATTAATAACAATATTTAAAAGAATAATACTGCATAATGCATTGTGGGATAAAACATCTAAAACATTACAAAACATGTTTTAGGTCATTTTAAATATAAACTATTAAGCTGAACCTCAACTATCTTTTGTTTCTGAAGCTTCTAATAATTAGCGGTGAAAAAAGCACCTTCAAGAAAATTTACATTTAATATCAATGTCTTTCATTTATTCCCGTGATTCTGTACCTCTCTGACAATGCTGGCTCTGGAGATCTTGTAGCTTTCTTGGTTCTCCAAAGAGCTTCTTTCCTCAACAGCAGCCCTGCAGACAAACATCCCATGTATATTAAAAGTAAAAACCCACTTGCATACACTTGCGCACAGATGACACTCTCACCATGTACTGTGTCCAGACGTTTGGCAGCAAAGGCGAGTCTCTGGTTCAGCTGACTTACACTGGACTGAGCTGCTTCCATCTGACCTGCCTTCATTTCTACGGCTGACATCACCCTGATGATAGAGACACAGAGGAGAAAGATAACACACAGAGAGAGACAGATGTTTATGGATGAGCTGGCTTCAGGGCTTTGGTCAGAGGAACAGTCAGCTTTAATCTAATCATGACAGTCATGTTGGTGTTTACTAAACCTGTTTAATCCAAAGAGACTTACAGAACACTAACAGATTCAAGGCCTGGTGATTGTGGGTGCTACCTGTGCGCCGTTTCACTGATATCATTCAGTGATCCCTCGGTGCTCTTATTGCACTCTTTCAGCTGAGCATTCTCCTGTAGAGCACTGTCCAACTGCTGCTGTACTCCCTGAACACACACACACACACACACACACACACACACAAAGCAAGCACATGGTCTGTCAGAAAAACACACTTGCCTGCAGGCGCTACAGAAGAAGAGTTTCAGTGCCGTCACCATGTAGCACAGCTGATCAGCTGGACAGCTGCTCTGAATGTGGCGAGTAATCACGGATGAACAATGTGATGTTAAAACAGCAGATCTTCTATGAGTCATCACTGTACAAGCTTAAACCTCGCTAAGCTCAATCCAACCTGTTCAGACTGTTAAAAAGCAAAGATAACAAGAAAAGAACGAGTGCGAACAGGACGGGCTCATAAGGCTTGTAGAGTAAGTGCAAAAGTTGATAATGCGAATATAAATGAGCTACACTTTTAGTTAGTAACCACTTAAATTTCAGACAGCTTTTCATGCACATCTGTCATATCACCTGGAAGACCTGTTATGTAATAAACCCTTCATCACAGCATGCCTGGTTCGGACATGTAAAGCGCTGTGAAATTGTGTATCGAGTCAAGAAGCTCAATATGAATGACAGAAGAACATCTGGCATCTGTGCAGACTTTATCCATTACCAATGAGAGGAATTTCATTATAATGGAAGGACCACAAGACCTACACCTAACTGACCCCATAACCAGACTTGACCTTAACCTGTGTGCATGTCTGCGTACCTGTGCGTGTACATGCTGTAACTCCAATTGAGCTGTTTTATCCTCTAGTTGGTGCTGAAAGACACTGTTCTGCGACTGCAAACACTCTACTTGCTGCTGTTGAGAGGAAACCTACACACAGATACAGATGTATTCATACAAAAAAGTATTAAAATCAGATTTAAAAACACTAAAAATTAAGTAAAAACTCACAACTCAAAAACGTCTACTTTTACTATCGTGATGGTAGAACATAAATAGATGAATAGTCTAACATGGAAAACAGACCATTTTTTGTTGATTTGATTTTCATAACAGTCAAAATTGTACAGACTGAAAATGTATTTTAATTAAGTGATTCAAGTAACTGACATACACTACCATTCACAGGTTTAGGGATTTTTTTATGCTTTTGAAAGACTTCTGCTATCCTCACCAAGGCTACATTTGTTTTATTAAAAATACAACAAAAACATTATATTATGAAATATAATTTAAAAATGATTGTTTTCTATTTTAATATATTTTAAAATCAAATTTATTCCTATGATGGCAAAGCTGAATTTTCATCAGCCATTAGTCTAGTTCTCAGTATCACATGATCCTTCAGAAATCATTCTAATGTTGATTTTGTGCTCAAGAAAAATTTATTTCCAATGTTAAAAAACAATCGTGCTGCTTAATATTTTTGTGAAAACTGTGATACTTTTTTTTTACAGGATTTCAAAAGAACATCTTTTTATATATATATATTTGTAATAATGAATAATGAATCCCTTTAGATCAAATTAATGCATTTTTGATTTTGAACTACTATGAACAGTAGTGTTTGCGCAGTAGTGTATATGGATAATATAGTTAGCAAAAAATGCTCTTATATAGGTAAAAATGACTTTTGAAAATACATTTCAGGGGTCAAATAAAAATACAAATTACTGACACCAGTGGTTAGGAATGTTTATCTATGATAGTACACTATGCAGGTGTGTGAGAATACGTTTACATTACCATGTTGTGTAGTTGTGTTTTCTCCATGTGAAGTTCTAAATCTCTAGTCTGCAGTTTAACAAGCAGCATGAAGACCTTTTGTCTCCAAACACTCAACATCTGCCCAGCTTTACTGCCAGAATACAACGGGTCAGTCTGCACCTAAACACATAATAAAGTACCACTAAATCTACTAATGAATTCGTATCAGTCAAACTGCATTGGTCATTCATTTCAAACGCTACATATGTATGTCTACATGTGTGTGTAATCTTACCTGTTCACCTAGTTCTTTCTCTTGAATGGCCAAAATGTCATTGGCTGCATTCACTCGAACATTCAGCAGCTGGACTGATAGTGACAGGGCTTCCTTTTCTTTCTCTAAATGCTATACAGACATATTTGTAAAATAATTACATGCAGTCACGGGGAAAAAAATTCATTCAAAGGACCATAACTGATGCACTGATGGCAATTCAGTGGACTGTGTGTTTACACACCTGTATCTGTCGTCTAAGCTCTTCCTCTTTTTTCTCTGTGATGTTGCTGCCAATGTATGTGCGCAGTTTCTGCACACACTCAGACTGTTCCAGCAATGAGCTGTTCAGGACACTGCACCAAGTACAAATCATGTGACATCACATAAACAGACCTGTAAATGATGTCATTTAGAGATCAGCATAAGCAACATTTGTTGTTTTGTTTTTTTAATACTCGCCTCAGCTGATTTTTCAGCTCATCTCTCTCCGATATCACTTCTTGTATTTGGGTCCTCAGTAAGGTTACTTCCTGTGCAGCACCGGTCATCACATTCTGATATTCAAAAGCATAGTAAAATATATCATATAGACCAGTGTTTCCCAACCTTTTTTTAGTCGCGGCACCCTTTGGAAATTTTAACAAATTTGTGGCACCCTACAAAATGTGTCATATATATATATGTCAGATTTTTTATATTATTAATTTTTGTCCATGGAGGCAATCAGTAGGCTAATTTCTAATGAGGAGACCAATTTATATGACAGATTTTAATGTAGGCTTTTATACATATGTAAACATTATTTAATTACCATTATAACTTAAACTATCTCACAAATTTTTGCTCACTCAGTGTATTTTTGATTTTACAGTTGGGTAATTTTGTTGCAGTAGCACGAGATAGCTTGATTTCAAATTTTGAATTGAATAAAAAATGACAAGTAAGCAGTCAGTAATAAAATAAGAACAAATAAAGAAATTAATAATGATAGCACAAATAAAAAATAACGACAGGCCTACAAATGAAATAAATTGCTTTTTAGTTTTTCAGGTCTAAAAGTAGGGCTATTAAGAGATTTAGTTTTTTTTTTAACAATTATCCAAATAATGTTTAGTCCTAGAAAGCTATTATTATCAGAACACGTGAGCATAACATAGCGGTTAGCAGATCAATGAATGAGTGCCGCGGCACCCCGGTTGGGAAACACTGATATAGACCATTATACTTAGCTTGAGAATGAAGTCATACTGTATCTACCATGGCAAACAAAAACTCTTGTGTACAATAGTATTTGGACACTGTATTGTGAAGTGAAAGAAATTATCAAAAAGGAAAAAAGTGCACTATGGAAGATTTTTTGGTTAAAAATTAACAACAAAATCAATTACCGAGCAAGCATATAAAAAAAAATCAGTGTTCAAAACTGTCTCCTTGTCTTACCAGATCATATAATATTCGTATAATAACGATGTCGGGGTGGATTTCATGGGACATGCCAGGTTTATGCCATTTGTCTGCACATTAGTAATGAGCTTTTTATTATCACAATAGACCATTTGAAAAGGCAACCATCTGAGGTACTGTATCATCCATTGTTGAAACAAAGAAACTTCGTTCAGAGTATTGGAAACAAAATATTGCCACTCTATTGTTAATTATGCCTTACCTGTGTCTCTAGTTTTTGTTGCAGTCTCCTCATCTCCTGCTTTGAGTCCTGTAACTCTTTCTCCAAATGTTGACGTTGTAATTCATACTCTCTTTTTAGGGTTGAAAGCTAGACACACAAATTCAGGCTGCATTTAAAAACTAGCATTTCTGGCCATAAAATACACATTCTACACCTGTTCTGAGTGATCAGGGAATAAAGTGAAAGTGTATTTACCTGGTCTTGGCTCATACCGAGTTCAGCCTTGCAACTCTTCAGCTCACTGTGTAATTCATCACTCTCTATACACTGTCTGCAAACACACACACACACACTTCAGCTCACATACACAGTAAGTAAACAGTAAAGTAACAAGTCAGTCAGTGTGTTTTTGTACCTGTTTATTTGGTTTTGCTGATCTCTGATCTGCTCTCTCAAACACTCTACCCTTCCTTCCAGACGCTCCATCTCGCCTCTCATAATTTTCTTGTCTTCTCTTAACCTTTCCATCTCTTGCAGCAGCGGCTTTGAGCTGCTCCTCTCATCTTCTGGCAACCTGACAGAGAGAGGGATAAATTTATAGACAGACCACTAAAATCACTGGTCTTTTCAGGGGCAGTACTGTTGTGCTTGTATACCTGTGGTCAGAGTGATGATGTAATATTTTCTCGCTTTGGTTTTTGTGATGGACGGGCCGCCACGCTTCCACTGCAGCAGGCTCTGTCCAGCCAAACCCCTCCTCAGTGAATTTAGAAGGGGGCGGAGCTCTGAAGAGGGAAGGCAGAGTTTGGGTGGGAGTGGTCTGTGAAGCTGTGGGTCGGGCCAGAGGACCCCCAGTAAACTGAGCAGGTGTCATCAGAGGAGGAGTGGGGTTACAGACAGATGCTGGAAGACAAACAGACAGACTGGCGTTAATGTAATGAACACAAAAAGGCCGAAATAAAGGCAGGACCTTCAAATCTCTATTCTGAGTGTGTGTCCCCTGAGCATCTGGATTTTTTTCTTCACACTCACATTCACAACATTACAGATGCCTCACATACGACAAAATGTAACAGTACTGCTCGTTAGCTTCTATTAAGTTATTATTTTTAATAACCCTTTAGATTTCCTCCAGTTCACTTTTAGAAGTACAAATAGTCCATGAAGTCTGAGTTCGAGTCATATAAACTGCCATTAAGACAATATACAAGAACGTAAAAGCTGTTTAAATGGTGTTAGATGAAATCTACTATATCACACTGCAGAGCTATCACTGTTTGACATGTCAACTACCCAGTAATACACAAATCAAATATACTGGATATTTTGATACAATAAATAAACAGTAATACAATGAATATTAATCGTTTGATATTTATATAAGATCACTAGCTCGTTTGTGTTTGCCTATTTTGTTTATGTCAGTCTGTATTCGGTTTATTCCGTGTTTGTTTACCTCCATCATCAGGAGCTTTCATGAAGTCCGCCGGCGCGTTCAGCTTTTCTGCTTTCCACATATCCATAATAACCACTAAGAGCCCAGTCTTACAAAAGCCGTCTTGTATAAATGTGTAAAATGTTTAAATTGTAATGTTTTGATGAATATTTCACGACATAGTTTTAGAAAGTGCGCGTCCTCCCCGACGTTGATTTCAAAGCTGCGCGTGCAGTTGTCATGGCAGAGATTTCCGGTCGCTGCGAAACACTACAGCGCCCCTTGCAGTCTCTATTGAACAACTAACTCAACACGAGTGTCAAACTCAATTCCCTAAACCTACTAATACTAGGGGGTGCATAATTTGGCAGGGTGCAAATTTCGGCACTACACCGGAGCCCTGCAAAGTTTAGATTCAACCCTAATTAAACACACCTGATCCAACTAATCAAGTCCCGCAGGCTTATTTGAAAAGTACACGGTAACGTTACAGCTGTGTCCCAAAGTTAAGTGCGCACACTTCGACTGCCAGGCCTCCGAAGTGCACGAAGGACCCTCCAAAGTGCGTGAGATGCTCCGCCTTTGCAGGATTTCCTAATTCCGCCACCAGGTGTTCCCGATTACCGTTTTGTCGCATAGCAACGGTGTGAGAGGAGAGCTGGCGAGAGGACAATCCTGCCAGGATAGGTGGAGCCAGAATTGCTCATTTTTGTTTTTATGTTTTACATCACAATGGAGGAGAAGGTGATGTACCTCAGGCTTAGCCAAGACCGAGGCCAGGTAAATTACACTGGTTTGGATGCGTCCTTAGTCGGATTACAACTTTAAATGCAGGTATTGGCTTGGAGTTTACTTGAATAATGTAATGATACATATGAAAAACTACAAAATACACACACACATAGCAGTTCAAATGCTGACTGATATCTTACAAAGATGCGATTTTATATAGTTTATTGTCTTGACCATGGTGATCATATGTAGACAGGTTTGCAACCCGGATTTTTTTAGGCAGTTAAGCATAAAAATAAAACTGAATAAAAAAAAATAGAGCATTGTACAGCTCAGTGTTCAGTGGCAGCTGTCACAGCTGAACAGTGCTCTCACACGAGTCCTTCAGATGCATCCTTTGATATAGTTAGCAACAATTTGTTAATATTCTGACAAAATGTTGTTACTTTCATTTTCAAAATAATCAGAGGTGGACTGTAAGGGAGTACATTTTCTGAATTTTATAAAGCGACGAGAATACTTTTTGTACGCGAAGAAAACAAAAATAACGACTTTATTCAACAATTTGTCTCCTCTGTCTCTCTCTGCATCACTGTAGCGCCATTTTAAAGAATATCCACTGAACGCAAGCAGCGTACGCTCTTCTGTGTCAGCAGCGACACAAGGATACGTTTTCTACATGTATTTACGCTTTGATTTGAACAAAAACAGTGCATCCGTGTGTGGCGGCTGACACAGAAGAGGGTACGCTGCTTGCGTCCAGCGGATATTCTCCAAAATGGCTCTATGGTGATGCGGAGAGACACAGAAGAGCATTAAAGGGGTCATATGTTGCTATTTCAGTTTTTCCAGAACACATACATTTTTTTAATTATAAAAAATTATAAGCTGCATTAAAGGGGTCATATGATGCGATTTAAATTTTTCCTTTCTCTTTGGAGTGTTACAAGCTCTTAGTGCATAAAGAAGATCTGTAAAGTTACAAAGACTAAAGTCTCAAATCCAAAGAGATATTCTTTATAAAAGTTAAGAGTCAGCCACACCTACCTAAAACGGCTCGTTCCAACAGGCCCCCACATACCTACGTCACTATCTGGGAAGATTTGCATAACGCCGCCCAAATGTTCACGCAAAGAAAGAAGGCGTAACTTTTATTCTCGCTGTAGTATTGTTGATGCCGCCGCCATGTCGTGAAGGCGCTGTGTGTTTCGTTGTGAAAGCAAAACCACTTTGTTTGGCCGTCCAAAAGAGGACGATATCTACTTCGTCATGCCTGGAGCTGATCCGTGCTGGTTGCTGAGGAAATACAACAACTTTGCGCTGTGGATCGCCGGATGGGCTTTCACCGTGGACGAAGCGGAGTCCAGCCCGGGGTCGTCACATGTGGTTGCCGCAAGCCTCCTTCGTTGAATCCGCCGGCCGCGCCGTTCTCAAGCCCGCCGCCTCTGCTCACTCTAGCCCTCCCTCACTCTAGCCCCCGGCCTCTGCTAATTTTTTTAACCTTAAACCGCATAAACACATTTCATTATACCAAATATACAAAATAATGTTCTTTATAGCAACATCATATGACCCCTTTAAAAAAATTTACAATCTACGACAATGTGACATTTAAAAAAAGATATTGAAAAATTGTAATGTAACATTACCCATTTTTTCCACTGCTTTCTCTTGGCCAATAGAGAATGGCTAATAAATAATGTATTTGTTAAGCATTCTCTCAAGAAGAGAAAACAGTCTCTCTGTTTTCTCCTTGCTCTCCGGTGCTCTTCTCTCCTCTGTCTCTCTCTGGAATTTTATGTCCTCCCTGAGTAGCTCCACCAGCTTCCACTCACTTTTGGTTAAAACATTTGTAGACATATCTTGCATGACAGCACTACAAAAACACAACAAAGGGAAAGACTATTGCTTTATATAGTGGTTGTCTTATTGTTTGTGGGCTTTGTGTAAAAAAAAACCTGGCTTTTAACACTTGTTCGCTAGGTATTTGAGTAAATGAAAACACAATACTTGCATCTCAATGTGAATTCCCCCACAGAACTCTCACCCCCCATGTTCTTTGAATATAAACACGGTCGTCATCTGCCTGCAAGTGATTCTGGGATATGGTAGGGTGCAAAGTGTCCATCAGATGTACACAGATGTACATTTTCCTGGGAAACGAGGGTGCATTTGACGTCAGCCTTCGAATGCGGTCTTCAGAGGGTGCATCCTGAATTGGGACAGCTTACGTCGTGACGCTATGACGCAATAGCACTTCAAATGCACACTTCAGAGTCCACGCATTTCAGTTTGGGACACAGCTCATGTGTGTTGGAGTAGGGTTGGAACAAAACTGCAGGGCTCCGGCCCTCCAGGAATTTTGTCAACTTACTGATACATTTACACTCCTACAAACTCAAATTATTTATAGTCTTTAACTTTAGGTATTGTTCCTTGCTCATCAACAGAGCTGTGTACATTTGAAATATCTAAAAATAGACAATCTGCTGAGGAGATCAGTGTGAACTTTTCTGTTTATTTCTGACACCTGCCCAGTCATTTAAAGACATAATTTTTACATCTAGAGCATCCAACACTATTCTTAAGTTCTATGTTAAAGTTATTTTTAAAACATAAATATGCTTCATATCATGTATACAAACTAACCCTTCATGTTTAGTAGAGGTTTGTTGTGCTGCATATATCCAGACCTTTTGTGCTGTTTAGCATTGATCTCTGTCATTTGTTCTGGGTGGATTTGTTTCGTCATTGATTCTTTGTGTGAATGAAGGCTTTGATTAGGCCACTGTAGAACACTGACCTTCTTGTTCATGACCCCAGAAAATATCACAGTTGCATTCATGGTTCATAGGAACAGATCATTGATGAAGCAACAGTGATTTTGTAGGACAAATGTTGTTTTTTTTATCTATGACAAATATAAAAATTTAAAAATACATTTTGAGTTCCAGTATTCTCCCATAAAGCAACTGAATCAAATTTAAAAAAATATTGTATTTTTTGTATTTTTGTAAAATGTGCAGCAGCTGATTTAAACAGCAGTGCTAAAGATCAGGAAGGTTTATTTTATATCTATATGTAAACATAGTAAATGAAACAACTGACGTCTTGTATATAGAATAAAAACATCTTGGTTTTTATGTACAGTCCAATACATTAAAATACATACACTCACACACTTTTGGAAACAAGGAGACATTGCAGGACTGGAAATCAAAATCAAAGTGGGAAAAATGACCAGCAATGTGTGAAACAAAAAAAAAGTTGCTTCCTTTCCAATCCTGAACCAAAGCTCCATGCAGA
>NW_015558617.1:260265-265427 GCF_001515605.1 Sinocyclocheilus anshuiensis | reverse complement strand
ACATTTTGTGCAAAACAAAATTTTATATATATATATATATATATATATTTTAAAGATATATAACAATATATTATAATACCCATTTCTAATATTTTAAAAATAAATATATTCTACAAAGAGCTTTTCTTTGAAAATGGGGGCAATGGCCTTAATGCAGAAATACCTTTGAAATTTTGATAGTTGATAAAAAAAGTTGATAAAAAAACCCCCGAATAACTCAGATTCCCCGCCATAAAATCACCATGGTTACATTTACCAAGATTTCTCACCACAAAGACAATCATCATAATTCACTCTGATTAACAAGCCATTCATGATTTCAACTACCTAACCTCAAAAACACCCCACAACCTGAATCCAAAACTCAAAGGGGAAAGATTAGAGAATTTTTCACAGTGGAGCTTTACCAAAATGAAAGTTAATAAAACATAAGTGATTCTCTCTGGATAGATGCCGTGTGAATGAAACAGTAGAACCCCCAGAAATTAATTGAACTCTGAGGGAGGGTCAGGCTTTCTAAGTTTAAGCCAATCAATACAAGTGCTTTGAGCTCTTAAGAGGACCAATAAAAACAAAAACCTCTCAATCAGCCAATCAGTAGTGAGGAATATCGTCATAATATAAGGTTTAACCTACTTCTGGGAAGCGAAAACATTGCGAGTGATGGATTTTTAAAAAAACAATAAAAAAAAAAGAGAAGGAGAGAGAAATAGAAAAAAATCAGACACTGCAAGTCTAAACCCTTTAAGGAAAGCGGAGTTATAAATTTTAGATTTAAATCACCCCTTATAAAGTCATTTACAACTGATTGTCTTTACAAAATTATCTAAAAATCAAAACTCCTCCAGGTTTTTACAAAAAAACAGCTATTTTTAAACCTCCATTACAAAAGACCATGAATTGATAAGGCTGATCTCATGCTGTAAATGTTTGTCTGTCGCCCTGTGGGCTGTTATATGTACAGATGGAAAGTTGTGGTGTGTTTTCAGAAGGGAAAGATACGCGACACCATCCTGTGCATTTAGTCCATGGAGTGAAATCAGAAGAGGAGAAACATGTCACCGTCTCGTGTACCCCTCTCAGAACATGGACACATTAAGGACCTGTTTGACAAAACATACACACAGTCACTTTAATAATGGTATTTTATTCAACAGGTTTAAGCTGGTTATGTGGATTCCAACAGAAAGTGCTTTGTTTCAAAGTTACGTCTGTGTGAGTTGTGTACTTCATACATCGTTATACTACTGACAATAGGCAAAGGACCATTTTTGTCCACGAAATGTTGCTAACTTTAGAATGTTTTAAACTTCATAGCTTTCGTTATAGTTATTGTTTTTGGTGTGAACGGGCCTTTAGTGCTGCATTCTTCCTTAGCATCTTGCCTGTCAGTTCACAGTGTAAATGGACAGAAAGAACAAACAAAGTAGATTTTTAATTTTTTTTTTTTTTTTTTAAAGTGAATGTAAATTTGCTACCACAATGCTGTGTGATTGGGTGGTTGCTTACTGGCGCAAGATAAAAAAAAGCACATAATCCTCTGGTCCCTCCTTTAATGTAAATCTAAGGGATTTCTAACAAGCACAACTAATTAATAAATTATAAAGTGAATTAATGAATGAATGAATAAACAGATAGATGAAAGAATGCTTACCGAGTCGTCCATGATGGAGGCAGGGTCAAAGTAGTCTGGTTTCAGCTCTGATCTTTCCCTGCGGTTTTTGGATGGAGGCTTCAGAGAAACAAAAAAGGTCAAGTTAAAAATACCAACACACAAAATGTTTTCTCTCTGTGTATGAGTGTGTCAACCCAGCAGTCAAAGGAAACTGGATTAGATGGATGCGAAGATCTGAGCAACACTGTCATTGTGACTCTGTACCTGATGAGTGACAGTGAATATTTGGGTGAGAAAGGGTTCTCACTGGTTATGCTTTCCTGAATTCTGATTCCTACCAGATCAATGTCCATGGTGTCGAAGTCCATGCCCTCGTTAAGGTCGTCCAGTCGTTCCTCTGATGACATCATCACATCCTCTACAATCGGTTCCTCATCATCCTCCATCAGCCCGCTGCCACGACGACTGGCACACAAGCACATTTAAAAAAATTAGAATATGAAAGCAAGATGGCAATATGGCAGCCCCGTTCAAAAATTATAAAACTGAACAATGCTAGTTTGTCCACAAAATAGCATTACGATGCAAAAAGGGAAATTATATCAAATCACAACAAGTAACTGATAATCAGACCAGAGATTCCATAAATGTTAGGGGTGTAATGATATTCAAACCCATCCAAAAAACTGCGATACATCCCCCACGGTATGTACCACAATACACTCATGGCCTACCCCGCCCCCTGCTGAGACACTTCAAACACTTATGGCCATGATGGTTTTGAATTGTTTGAATCACTTTGAAAAGGAAGGTACCATTAAGGGCAACATGTGCAGAACAAATCGGTCCCACTTTATATTAAGTGGCCTTAACTACTATGTACTTACATCAAAAAATAAGTACAATGTACTTATTGTGTTCATACTGAATTGCAAAACACTTTTGCTGCTATTGAGGTGGGAAACGGGTAAGGTTAGGGGCAGGTTTGGTGGTATGGGTAGGTTTAAGGGTGGGTTAAGGTGTAAGGGATGGATCAACAGTGTAATTACAGATGTAATTACAAGCAGGTATTTTTAAAATATAAGTACAATGTAAAAACATGTATGTACACAATAAGTGCATTGTACCAAATTATTAATTTAAATGTAAGTACATAGTAGTTAAGGCCACTTAATATAAAGTGGGACCCAAATCTGTCATATAGGCTGCATAAAATTATAATGAAAACACGTCTGTGAGAGAAGGACATATTTCAGCGCATTGTTATGGAAAGAACATGTCCACAGAGTTATATCTTCAGTCAAGTTTGCTTGTGCAGCCACTCACAGCCTTTTGTAAGTTGCAATATTTTGTTTACATATATATATATATAGTGTATATATTATTTATCTCATATAAGATGCATTTGGTTGAGTTACACTGCAGGAAAGCTCTTCATTGTAGGCCTACTACTGTGATTATCTCTTCAGCGCACAGTATAAGCAGCACCAACAACAATGCAGAATATTAATAACCAAGACTGGGACTGTCATATACATAACATTATAATGAGAACACTATAATAATAAAATGCTGTACATTTTTAGAGTTTAGTAGCCGTGTTTCTGCACATTGTTGCGTGAAGAACGCGTCCACAACAAGAGCAGCACAGACACGTTCATTTTTGCATTCAGGCCATTTTGTGCATATATAAGTTGTAATATTAAGGTTATGTATTATAAATAACGAAGTGTATCCTATAAAAAATAAGAAATCAGGAAGGGGGCCAACACTTTTTCACACCACTGTAAATCTGACGAGTTAAATCCCGTCGATTAAAAACCCTCTATCAAAGTGCTTCATTGTACTGGTGATCTTCAGCGCTCGCAGCTCAAAACAGAAATGCAGAACATTAATAACTATGACTAGGACTGTCATATACATAATGTTATAATGAGAGCACTATTGTAAAAAATGTTGTGAATTCTTAGGGATTAGCTGACGTTCCATCCACAGAAGGAGTTACACATTCTGACTACGCAACTTAGTTCAAGTTCACTTGTGCTTGATTTTGTGCAATGTAATCAGGGCCTGAATTTCGCTGTGGGATAGCAGGCATTGTGCGTAATTCTACACATTCCCGCAGGCTTCGCGGTTATAAAGCGGGAAATTACTGCAAACATTTATGCACTACAGCATGTAGGTTGAATCCAAACAGATTATCAGAGCAGATCAGTCATTTTAAAACTTTCTGTGAGACAGAGTTTCACAAACAGTGTGATTGATTGGGATTGATTGGGACCGTGTCTTCTCCCACTCCCTCAAAATGCACAAATGACCTCTCATCCAAAATATCCATGTTGAGTTTGCTCTGCAAGCGAGCTGCACACTGCAATTCAAGACTAGCGCACATTTCGGACAGTCGACGGAATCGTCACTTGCGTGGCAATAAATTTTTTGTTATATTATACAATCTACATTCAAGCTATTTTAAGTACTCGCGCACTCTCTGAGAGACGGTCTTCAATGCACTCTCAGCAAAAGCATGCATAGCCGCCTCTCAAACAGCTTGCGATTCTCGAGTTTCAGATTGAGTTTTTACATATTTGATTCAAATCATTTCTTTATTGTCCGGCTATCCCATTTTATTTATCCATGGCACATGCATTTTATATGTAGCCTAAGTAATGTTGTCCAATGACTTGTTTGCATTATTTAGTCATCATTTTATTTTATTTTTTGTAAGGCAATAGATTTTTTGGGTAAAATTTTACAAAGCAACAAGTTTTAAAGTCTCATTTGTTAAAGGGGTCATATGATGCGATTTCAATTTTTCCTTTCTCTTTGCAGTGTTACAAGCTCTTGGTGCATAAAGAAGATCTGTAAAGTTGCAAAGACTAAAGTCTCAAATCCAAAGAGATATTCTTTATAAAAGTTAAGAGTCAACCACGCCCCCACATATCTACCTCACTATGTGGGAAGATTTGCATAACGCCGCCCAAATGTTCACACAAAGAAAGAAGGTGTAACTTTTATTCTCGCTGTAGTATTGTTGATGCTGCCGCCGCCATGTCGTGAAGGTGCTGTGTGTTTCCTTGTGAAAGCGAAACTACTTTGTTTGGCCTTCCAAAAGAGGACGATATCCGCTTCGTCATGCTTGGAGCTCATCCGTGCTGGTCGCTGAGGAAATACATCAACTTTGCACTGTGGCTTTCGCCGGCTTTCACCATGGACGAAGCGGAGTCCAGCCCGGGGTCGTCACATGTGGTTGCCACACATTTCATTACACCAAATACACAAAATAATGTTCTTTTTAGCAGCATCATATGACCCCTTTAATGCATTAATGAACATGAACTAACAGAGAGCAATTATTGTTGTTATTATTATTATTATTAAGTTAAAGGGGTCATATGATGCGATTTTGTTACAAGGTCTTGGTGCATAAAGAAGATCTGTAAAGTTGCAAAGACTAAAGTCTCAAATCCAAAGAGATATTCTTTATAAAAGTTAAGAGTCAACGACGCCTACCTAAAACGGCTCGTTTTAACACGCCCCCACATGTCTA
>NW_015558617.1:249673-260247 GCF_001515605.1 Sinocyclocheilus anshuiensis | reverse complement strand
AACCGCATAAACACATTTCATTACACCAAATACACAAAATAATGTTCTTTTTAGCAGCATCATATGACCCCTTTAAACTTTTGAGCATTAGTGCATGTGTATGTAAATGTGTGCTCACATGGTGTGCTGAATGTGGCCTCTCATCTTGCCGTACTGCAGGCTTGCTCTTTCCTGCTGCTGTTTTTGGGCCATCATCCACGCGACCTGAGAACTGAAAACAAAACAGCTCTCAATCAACTCTTCACTAACAAGTGTGTGTGTGTTAGAGAGAGTATGTGGATAAATGTGAGCATGTGTGTTTACTTGTAGTCCATGTGTTGGTGCGGCTGCTGCAGGGGTGTGTGTTGCGTTTCGTTGCTCATGCTGTAAACTCCCATGTATCCCTGCTCAGGGAGGAGTTTCTTTGCATCTCGCAGGACAGTAGAGACAATGTGGGGGGATGACATCATTACAGGAGTGTGTGGGCCACTCTGCTCACGATTCACCCACACGCTCACATCACTGCTGCTACAGCTACTCTCCTCTGAGAGACAGACAGAGAGAAGACAATGAAAGAGGAAGATTAAAAATTAATCTTTAAAGATTATAATTAATCATACACTGAACAAAATTATAAACGCAACACTTTTGTTTTTGCCCCCATTTTTCATGAGCTGAACTCAAAGATCTGAACGACAAAAGGCCTATTTCTCTCAAATATTGTTCACAAATCTGTCTAGTGTACATAGAAAAAGTCTTAGATCTTTGAGTTCAGCTCATGAAAAATGGGGGCAAAAACAAAAGTGTTGCGTTTATAATTTTGTTCAGTGTATAATTATGATTCAATGCACATGTACCCTCGGGCAGTTTTCTCTTGCTGGCGGCAGGTGGTTTGCTTCTGCGACTGCGGGCAGAGCTCCTGCTGCTCATACCACTGATGACGGACAAAGTGTCATCATCAGCACCCATCTGCAGAGAGTTCCGGTAGGAGATGAGCGGTAACCAGCAGTCGTCCCTCTGCAGGGCCATCTGAAAGGTCATAAACCGCTCTAGATACAGGTGCCTGATGGGAGAGATCAGACGTCAAACAAACAACATACATATACTTCAATAGGGATACTAATTTAAAAGACAGTACACCATTAACCTTCAGAGACCCAGCATAGCAAAATTTCAACATTTGTATATTTAACAAATATGGGTAAAAACTACACATAACAGTACCTGACACTGAAATTTATCACAACAACAGCTTTAGTGAGAAAACAAAAATGCATATTATCTGCCAGAGTCACAAAAAATACTGTCAGCATGCTTTTCAAACCAATTTATCTATTTAGAAAGTTAATATATTTATTTATATATGTCTAGTGATGGGAAAAGGCTTACGTGCCCTGAAATTTTGAACATACAAAAATTGAGAAACATTTTTCTAAGAGTAGCAAAAATGCAATGTTGGCATTAGGTGTCAAACTTTATTCTACTGTTTTTACACAATGAAGTCTATTCAATGAATGGTACAAAAACATTTTTTCAGCTGTTTTGTCATTAATGTCTCACTGACAAAATATGTTTTAAAATATATTTCAATTTAAATACAGTATTTAAGTCAAATGTATTATTTTTTAAATATATTTGTGTGCTGGATTGTGTTGTGAAGTACAAGCTTTTACTTTAGTATCAAATAGTGGAAAAAATTAGCTGAAGGCCCAGTGTTTTTGCAATCTTTTTTCATATTATACTTCAATGCAAACTGCACCTAAGTGAAATGGTTTTTATAACTAATGTCTTCTTAAAAATATTGCATCATATATATAAATACTTGGGTCTCTGAGGAATCTGAGACAGCAGGGATTCTCAATGTGCATGTCTTACACAGTCTTCTTGTCCTGCCTCAGTAGTTTGGAGGAAAACTCACTGAGGATGTCAAGGAATGCGAGGTTGAGCGGTGGGCCACCCTCCCCCTGTGGACTGGGTTCTTTAAAGGCAAATTCTATTCCATCCCTAAAACACAGATAACACTCTCACAAAGACATATAGGGACTCTATTGCTGCTTTTCCATTGAAATGGTTCTAATGCTGATGCTGGCGCCAGAAATCAATTCTGATATGATAGTTTTAAATACATAAAATATAGTTTTACACAGACAGGGTAAAGGAAGTGGCTGGAGCATCCATCCAATTAATCCAGATCAAGAAACAGAACACCGTTGGGACTTTACAGCAAGTGTGTTTGAATTTACTTACTTGTGGAGCATTGCAATGGCCTCTCTGGTTTTGAGTTGATCGAGTCCAAACGTGAGCGAGAAGCGTCGGGCCAGTTCTTTAATCCCACAGAATGCAGATGTGGACCGATCAAAGTTACAGCCCAGATCACTCAGCATCTCATTAAACAGCTGAAAGACAAACATCACACTTGTGTTTTGCAGTGTTGCTGGCAGAGCTGGTCTGTATAAGGAGGGAAGCGGCGTCTCACCTGCTGCAAGCTGAGGATCAGAGTCTTGGCACACTGAATCTTGTCAATCTGACGCGCTTTACTCATGGTCTCCTTAATGATATCACCGTAATCATTATAGTACTACACACAGAGACAGAGAGTCAATGGAAGCAACAAGAACCAAACACAGAGGACTGTTACAACATGAGTAGGACTCACTCTCATGTATTGTTTGAAGATATCTGCTCCTGTCTTCATCTCCACCACGTTGTAGATGATCAATTTGCAGAAGGCAGCCAGTAAATTCCTGCGTCTGTGGAGCGCCTCAATCTTATTAGCCTCATCATCTGCAAGACACATCCAAAAATGAATGAATTTGACCGGATAGTGAAAAAAGCAGCCAATGATTGTGCAGAATATAATAAGAATAAGAATAAGAATAAAAGCAAAGAAAACATTGAATATAACGGTCAAACTTTTGACTGGTAGTGTTAAGTTTTTTCACAAATTTTTAGTTTCTAAATGAATTAATGAGATTTAGATTTCTCATCATTGAAGGTGCAGCATCTCATTTCTGCTCTAAAAGCAGCATCAAACTGTTTCCTCAGAGGTTTCTTAAAGGCATACTTCACCCAAAAATGAAAATTCTGTCATCATTTACTCACCCTTATGTAATTTCGAACACATAAGACTTAATTATGGTTAATTCTCGAAACAAAATTAAGATATTTTTAATGAAACCTGTGCGATTTCTGTCCTTCCATTGAAAGGCCAGGTAACCAAAACTTAGAGGATCCAAAAAGGTAACAAAGGAATCGTAAAACAAATCTATATGTATATGCAAATTGCATGAAACAATTGTCAAACAACAGTCCCGCTCCAAACTCAAACCATTTGATGAGCCATATTGCTATGTCAGGCTGCTGAATTTTTTTTTTTATTTGACGCTGTTAGTTGTGCACAAATTATACACAACTACACATTACAAGTCAACAGCTAATCTGGAGCATAGACTGCATATATGTGGTTATACAATCAAATTCACACAGTAGTGCTTCTCACTGCCACCTTGGAGTGAATCAGAGCAGTTTTCTGTCCTGTTTGTCATTTACCTGTGCTGCTGTCCTCATCCTGGTCAACAAACACGTGATCTAGGATGAAGTTGAGTAGTTCGCTCTGTAAGGATGCATCTGAACTGAACACCAAGGGCTCTAAAGCTTCCCGCCCAGACGCCACAATCTGATAACTGAAGATCAGGAGTGCATCGCAGAGAATGGTGAAGGCCTGCAACACACAAAAGCACACCGTTCATTTTCCCAGAATCCCCTATACATGAATGGACGTAGGGGCTTGGTGTGGGAGGTCAGACTCACCTGTTCTTTGACAACAGTGCTGATACTATTCAGGTACCTTTGACACATCAGACAGAAGGCTCTCACCTGCCTCCGCAACAGCACCATGTCATCCTGAAACGGGACAAGAGTGTTACTAAACACTCACAAATGACAGTCTCAAAACAGGTTTGGGCATGTATGTGTGTGTTGTACCTTACTGGCACTGCCCTCCGAAACCTTAGCCAAGTGCCAGAGTATGACATAGTGAGTGCATTGGAGTGCATGAGCCACGATCTATAAAGACAATTTATGTAAGTAAATGTTATCTAAATGCATCTGGGGAATGAAAAAAGTAAAATCAGTGTGCTCCATTTACACTATTACTGGTCATTAAAGCAATAGAAGTTGATCATTTAGCTGCAGAAGAGCATGTATTAGGCATGCAATCCAGCCAGTGAACTAAAATTAGTTATCTCCCTGGGTCAATAGTCAGTACCTGCTCAGGCATATCCCCGTTTTGTAGGCCAGAGTTCAAAAGTTTGTAGTTGCTTGTGAAAAGGTCCCATTTAGTGAGGTCATGGGCACTGCAGGGAGCACAAACACAGACAGACACAGTTATGATGAAGAAAATCCTTTGGTCTATGAATGAACCACACAAAAAATGTACAGGTTTTTTTTATTTAACTCTAAACTTTAAATCATTTTTTAGTTTTCTAAAAAATTACAATTTCTCAGTTTTAGCGACAAAGTGTGTTCTTACTTGTGGAAGGCTGTGATTCTTTTGAGTGTTGACAAAACTTGATAGGCATCATCTTCATCAGGCTCCTCTCCCTTAAAGAAACAAAACTTGTGAAATTACAAAGAACTGTTAACACACAGTTCTTCACACATCAAACTACAACACACACAGAAAATTACCATACACATACCTCCTGCAAGACGTCCTCCAGCAGACGGTGGAACTTATCGATCTGTTCGTCAAGTATCTGGCTGCGGACAATATCCACGCGGTTATAGATGGTGAAATCCTCATTGCACAGTGCATGGAATGTCATGGAACATGCCTCTAATACATCTTTGTCTGTGTGCTTCTCCACCACATCACGGACCTGACGCAGCAAAGCATCCAGATGCTGCAGCACATCAGCAAAATAATTACTTACAACTAATATAATAAAACAATAACTATCAATAATTTTTTGACTTCATGCCTATGCATTGATTAAAAAAATGTTAGTACTATTGGAAACTTTCTTCATGTTAAAGTAACTCCACAAAGTAACAAACCCATATTTTATAAGCACAATATTTTCAGTACTATGTGGTACAATTTTTTATTTTTTTGTATGTGAATAATTACTTTCTCCAGCCGACCGGTTGTATAGATCTCCAGATCAAAATACTGAGGAAACTGCAACAGATTAGTGACCTTCTCTGGGTCCACTGAATACTGAGAGAGAGAGAGGGAGAGAGAGAGAGAAAGAAGTTTGAGAGACAGTTTGTTCAGAAATCAATTGGTTTGCATGTGGACCGTTGCTTTATGCCCAAAAAGTCAATTGATATTGCAATGATATTTTTCATGCAAACCCAAAAAGACACACAAAGTGTTGAGGATTAATGACCGTAATTAATTAGTCACAATCATTTACATTTGTTTGTTATTCAACTGATGCATTACACACTATCTGGCAAGGCAGAGAATCACTTACTTTAGCGAGTAACAGAGGCAGAGCCACAGCAAATGTTTCTGTGATCTTTGTTCGATCATCCAGCTGGGTTTTCTTTTCTTTAGCTGTTAGAACCTGTGCCAGAATAAGAAACAGCATACGCATTTGAAGCAACATGAAAATTAGGAAATAATGACAGAATTTGTACTTATGGGTGTTTTAGAACATTATTTGATCTATTTCCTTTAAGTGGCATGGATTGATTGATGGTTTGAAAATATTTGTGTGTGCATGTGTGTACAGGTTTGGCTGCAGATTTGTGAGATCCAAAGTTTTGAAAATGTCCTCACAAATACAGTAAAACGTCAAATGTCAAGAACATATGAACTGGTCCTCTCTATTTGAAAAGAACAATCAGCCAGTGATGAAACAGAAATAGCGACAGACTGTTTCCTCCGTATTATGATGTGCATCAGAGTGAAACAAATTATCGAAAAAGAAAAAGTATAGAACAGGGACTTGGTTCTATCCATCAGGTTGTTGACTGGATGGAGGCAGATCTGAATGTGAGCTTTTAGCCAATTGTATGAAACATGCAGGGTTTAAGTGGACTAAATAATTAGAGTCCAGCATACGTTACCAGAAAAAAGTAAAAAAAATAAATAAATATTTGAAATGAACCACATGCATGAATGATGATCATGAAAGATCAATAACATAAATTTACAAAATAGGGTGACTTTAGTTTATTTCATGCCAAGATTTAACCCAGTAATAACTTTTTGGATTAGGTTCAGGGTCAGGAGCTTAGAAAATATCACCTCTGTGTAAAAACCATTGCATCTATGAGACGTCCTCACCAATATGGCGATACCAAAATGTTGTTTGTGTGTGTGCCTGTGTGTGTGTCTTACCCTTTTGCCAGGGCCTCGTCCGGTAGGTGGGTGACACTCACAAGTCTGTCTGACAGCACAGAGCATGATATCAATCAGAGCAGCTTCCTGAGCATCAGTGAGGGCTGAAACACACACATCATGTGTTTGAGTAGTTTAGGCAAAAAAATATTTTTAGCCAAATTCTGATCCAGAAACAAAAAACCCTGTGAGAGATGAAAGTGAGTGGATTTGATAGCCATGTACCCTCCTCTCCAGGGTAAGGTTCATCCAGCAGCAGGCTGATCATACTCTCCCAGTCCTTCAGCAGCTCTGATGCACAATCCCACAAGCTGTCCACCAGGTAGGCGCCGTGCTCATGCAGCTAAAACACAAACATTCATAATATCTTAAAAAGCCAACCTAATCTCTCACAGTTTGTTCAGTTACTTCATGCATTTGTTGTGTATTCAGAGGGCTAAATTAGGCAAAATTTTTATTTTCCATCATTTTTAAGGTAATCTAACTGCTTTTGTTACAGTCTGTTCTCATACAATCTGCTGGCATCTCAGAAAAGGAAAATACGAACTTGAAATACTAAGATCTGCTCAGTCAAAATATTAATATAGCGAGACATCAAGAAGTGACATTAAAGGCTGAGCACATCAAGCACACCTCACTCTCCAGAAAGAACAAGACAGTTGTTCTGATGAGGTTAGCATTCAAACACTGTCTGCCTCTCCTGGGCCGCCCCTCATCCTCTGGACCATGATGACTGAATAACCTGGGAACACAACACCAGTGGAATCAGTGAGTCACAGTGAGCAGCAGATGCATTATGGATAAGAACTAATGTGGCAAATGTGTTTAAAGGGGTGGTTGATCAGATTTTTTAAAAGGCTTGATTGTGTTTCTGGGGTGGAGTGTAACATGTATTCATGCTTCGTTTTTTCTTTTTTAAAAAAGCATTATTTTCAAATATTTTACCTTTATTCTACACCGCTGCTTCTGTTCTCGTCAAAACAGACCGTTGAGTTCCTGGTTCTATGAGGCCCCTCCCACAGAAATACGCAATGAGCTCAGATTGGTTAGCTGGCCCAGTGTGTTGTGTTTCGCTAACTGCCTAGTGCACGTTGTCCAGAAACGTCACGCCCCCTTGCCATTAAGGGTAGTTGCATGTTCTATGGTGTCTGGTAAACAATGGCGTCAATATTGCTTTTATCAATTTGAGCCTGAATCAGACCCAGAGAATATTAGTGAAGAGGATCGAGCAGAACCTGTACAAGCACGGCTCTTACAGGACATTTCAGAATGGTATGTTTTTTTGTTTGTAGTTGTCTCATACCTTTTAGATACGCTGTTATTTGTAATTGCTACTGCTATTTCTTTGCTTTTGATAGGTTTGATGGTTTTTTCCTGATTAAAGCTTTAGTACAGCACAATACATGACTGCATTGTAGCCTTTTTGTAAAGTAATTGTTTAATTTGTAAAAGTAAGAAGTGTTTGCTTATTAACAAAATCTAGTGTACTGGCATTGAACTTGCGTAGATTGAGAAAGCTGTCCTCCGAAAAATGTGCAGCACAGAGAGCTATATTGGTATTATAATTTTAAGGAACCGAGTTAAAATAAATTTTAACCATTTTTAATTTTAACCAACAAAGAGGACTTGCAATCAGGGTGAAAATAACAGCGTTTCGACAGACTGGAAACAACACTCTACTACAACAACTCTTCCACTTCTCTAAAGCAGCCCAACATGGCCTCGCCCCCTTTTTTGCATGTTCCCGGGGCAGGGTTTATGTAAATTGTAGGGTTTGTGATGTCACAAACCCAGGAAGAAGCTTGTTGTAGTCCCTACCAGCCTTTTTTTGTAGTCCTTAAACAGCAATTTCTTCAAAAGAAAATATCTCCCTTTGCATTGAACTTTGAGCATCGTAACTTTGCAGATGTCGTTTATGCTATAACAGCAACATTACACACTAACTTAAGTTAAAAAAGTGAAATAGTAATCAACCACCCCTTTAATTACCCTGGTATTTAATGAAGCAAAGACTATAGTGCTATGATATAAAAAACTGTGGCATTTACTTTTTGTAGAGAAACTCCCCTGCTGCCACGGCAACCGGTCGGTGGGCAGAGTAAACCAAGTGATAGATGCTTTCACAGTCTTCAGCTGTCAAAATCTCATCATTACTCCTGTGTGCACAAACAATCACATAGTGAACGGACACATCTTAAAAAAAAAAAACTGAATGACGCACGATCAATGTTGAACTCACTGCAGAGCCAGCGTCAGCAGCTTAATTGCCTGAACAGCAACATCATATTCCTTATCCAGTGCCATGGACACAATTCTATCCTACAGAGAAAAATAATGAGAAATGTCAGTAAGAAAATAGAAATGGGGTTGCCATAGCAAGTGTCCTGGTGAAAGACTAACCTTGAAGCGGCTGGTGAAGAGTTCCAGTCGGGCGTTGAGTTCTCTGCTATAATACAAACCCTGAAGAGCTGTAAGACACTTCAGACGAACCTCACCTTGCTGGAGATTGAAAAATAATATAAATGAATGAGACATGAGATGGCATGCTGTTTATTTGTTTAGTTTTGACCTGCATATAACAACCAATCTGTGTGAATGTGTTTGTGTTACCTTATCATACATGGTCCAGCCCACATACTTCAGGTAACTGTCATTAAGAAAAGCCTCACTGTACATCTTCATCCACATACCAATCTCTTCAATGCAGACAACCCTGATCTCAGCAATCACATCCCTGCACACAAATATGTGGAAAATATAAACAGCTCTTATCAGACTGTGTGATCATTTTAAAATATGAATTGATTGAATCAGTCAGTTAATTATTGGGATGTTTGCTCACCTGTATCTGTGGATGAATACTCCTTTAAAAATGGCATTCATCATGTTCTCAATCTCATCTTGGTTTTCCTGGAGCTAATAATAACAAAAGAACATGTTTGAATCAGGTTTTACAGTATATATGTGTGTGTGTGTGTGTGTGTGTGTATCACCTCCTTGCGTTTTTGCAGCAGGAGCTCCAGGCGTTCATTGGCTCGTTTCCCGATGCTCTTGTTGCGTTCTGTCTCGTATTGTCTTTGTGTGTTGTCCAAATTGATACTCAAATTCAGAGCAACATTCACCAAAGCGGTCATCAGTTTCATGGCTAAAATACAGTGAATTAACTGTAGGGTTAGAGTGTATAATTCATACCTTTATCAATAAGAACACACTAACTGAAAACTGCATGACAAAATTCATGACACAATAGTATGTTTATGCTGCAGAAGTAGTGGTAGTATGTATTCTGAACATTACACGGTACCTAGCCTAAAGTCACCCACCTGCCAGGGTGCTGGTGTGTCTGAACGCTCTGACCTGTGAGTCTGAGAGGCCGGTGAGGAGAGAGATGACCATGTCCATCATGTACTCATCATAGATGATGCTGTACTGGCACTGTCGGACCAGGACCGCGATGAACTCGCACAAGCTTAATTTAAACTTCTTCCACACCAGACCTGCCATCGCCAGTGGATAATCACCACTGTCCTGAACACACACACACACACACACACACTTTTTACATATACATTTACAGTATCTAATCTCCTCCATCCCAGCATACAAACTGTTCTACATATAATAAATTCTACCCATGGAAATGTCTGGGGTATAAACACATTAACAAACCTCATCAAACTCTTCTGTCATTTTCCTGATGATCTCAGAATTCTGCATGTGTCGAAACATCTCGGAGCTCACCGCACCTATAGCAAACTTACACATTCAATAAGACAGTATACACTTGAATTACGTAAACTTATTTACACCTAGAGAACACAAAAACACACACACACCTTTACAGCCAGAGCAGTGGATAAAGAAGTTGATGAGTTCCAGCAGGGCAGGGTCTCTGTCCGTCTTATAGGACTCAATCCAGTCATCAACTACTGACTGCAGAGAGAGAGAGAGAGAGAGAGAGAGAGAGAGAGAGAGAGAGGGAACACACACACTCGCTCAGTTAAACCTTCTTTCCTACACACACAGCCTACACAGAAAGCATGCATTGCAGTTAGACCTGGATATAATAACCAACCACAAAAAACACTGATTTACTCTGATGATACATCCGAGCACTTTGAGACAAAGAGCATGTATGTCTGTGAATGAATACAGTGTGACATATCTTAAAGGGGTCATATGATGCTGTTAAAAAGAACATTATTTTGTGTATTTGGTGTAATGAAATGTGTTTATGCGGTTT
>NW_015558617.1:243727-249651 GCF_001515605.1 Sinocyclocheilus anshuiensis | reverse complement strand
CACCAAGAGCTTGTAACACTCCAAAGAGAAAGGAAAAATTGAAATCGCATCATATGACCCCTTTAAGTTGTTTGTGTGTTTGCTACCTGTGTGGCACTCTTGCCCAATTTGACAATCTCAAACAAGCTGAGATTCTCCATGTCGTTCTCCTGATGGTGGCCATTTACCCGACCTCTCACCTCTGACCCCTTCAACTTCTCTCCAAGGGTCTTCTTCCCCTTCTAGACACAAACAGTAAAAAGCAAGGACAATTTCATTAAACAAGCTAGTACCCATTCAAGGGCTGCACAATTTTGGGGGAAAAAACTGAAAGAATGGAATGAGAATTACTATTATTATTATTATTATTATAAAGACAAAATAAGGAATATTATTATTGTAATATTTCACTGTAAATGTAAGAATAATAATATAATAATAATAATATAATATAAATATTATTATTATTTTATAGTGCAACTCTTTTAATTTTTTTCAAACCTTAAACCATTAAGCTTTTATTTTGGTAAAAAAAGCCCTTAAATCTTCTCTTTTGTTGACAACAGCTGGTTTAAAGACAGTTAAGACAGTTTAAAGATGCACATTATAAGCAACCCAAACTGAAAGCACATGCAGAGATGAGTTTGTGTAGAGCAATAATTTCTGCAAACCACCCAGAGACACTCATAAGCTGCACATTTGTAAATAAAAAATAATGCTGTGCTTCACTCTGAAACGCATTTATTTATTTAATTAAATCACACGTTTTGTTTTCATTCTGATTAATCGTGCAGCCCTTCTCATACCTGTTTTACAGCATATCTGAAAGCTGATTGGGTGATAAATAAGAACTGAATGCCTTTCTGCAAGCTCACTGGCTGATAGGTACCTTCCCTTTCCCAAGTTTGCCATTCCGACCTTCAAAATCTTCAAGATCGGTGTCCAAGAGCCGAGCGTATCCTTCCCTAAACAAACAAAATGCACCAGTGATTAGAGCAGTGTGTATGTGGACTGTGGAGTGTTTCAGGTGTATATATTCAACAGGGGCCCGTTTCAATAAGGAGGTTCAACCAACCCTGAGTTGAAACTTGATCTCTGAGTTGAATTACCCTGAGATGGGAAAAGTTTTCGGGTTCAGAACAGCTGAATTGAGTTCAATCAACTCTGAGTATTTTGACTCTTGAGTTTAGCGCGTTTACCACGACTATGAAAAGCCATGATCAATGGAGCGAATTGTGTTCAAATAATGAAGAACAGATGAAGAGGATGGCCACAATACCAAGTATTGGAAGAATATTAAAATCCAACAGGAAAAAGAATAACGGTTGCTTTTGTATTTGTAGGAAATAAAGATGACCAAATACATTTAACAGCTGTGGTGGTGGTTACGGCATACATCTCAAACTACTCTTCCATCTGGTATCCTTCCATTCCATACAGTAATCAGCTTCATTTTCAATGGGTTTGTGCTCAGGAAACTACACAAAAATTCTAATAAAGAGCGTGAGAGCGAGGCACACTTTCCTTACCGCTCTGCATACAGCGGCCTTACTAATGTGCTCTGCATCCCTGATGTTATATAGAAAACTACCATTGAAAAATGGTACCGCTCAAATAAATATGCATGTAGATATTGCAAAAAAATCGAAATAATCCTCTCCCGATGTAAATGTAACTCCCTACGAATTAATGCAGCCTCCTCATCTACAGGTTTCCGTATAAAAGGACATGTCGTTTTTGTCACTTTCACAGTGTCTACATGAAAATATGTCCAATGAATGAATGTACCAGCACTGCAAAAAATGCTTTTCTTACTTGGTATTTTTGTCTTGTTGTTTCCAGTCAAACTATCTAAAGATTCTTAAATCAAGATGCATTTTCTACATAAGAAAAATGACATAAGTTATTTAGTCTTTTAAATTTATTTTTCTTATTTTGCTAATTATCTGCAAATGGGGTAAGAAAAAGAATCTGGTTTCCATTTGAATTAAGATTATTTTTCTTATTTTAAGTAAAATGTACTTAATTTAGATTCCAACATTCTCACTATGAAAAGCATTTTTGCAGCGTGAATGAATGAATGATGTATTTAAACATCGCTTACACTTTAAAAAGGGGGAGGACTTTAAAAAGGCTGGACTTCTTGTACCTATGATGCCCATAAATGCTGTCTAGGTAGGGAGCTCACTAGGTTTTGAGACAGACAGTGTCTGGCTAGAGAATGAGTGAGCTGTGTTGCCAACTTGGCAATTTTGTTACTAAATTTAGCAACTTTTCACTCTACCCTAGCAACTTTTTCTTCTAAAAGCACCTAGCAACAAATTTAGCTATTTTTAAAATTTATTTGGCAACTTTAACAACTTTTGATAAGTGACTAAAACGATAAAAAGGCACACATTTTCCATCTAAATCACACAAAATTAGGAAACCAAAGATGCTTAGCAGTACACACATCACATGAATTAAGTTAGCTGCTATTTGCAATAGTTTAATTTAATAATAATAATTGAATATTTGAATAATTGTTCATTTATGATACACCTTGTTAGTAGCTTGTACCTGCGATTGTTGATCAGTTAGTACACTGTAAGAAAACTATCTAGAAAAATGGAAAAGGTACTAGTTATTTTCCAGGACATTATCCGTTATCCATTATTCATTATCCATTGCAACCCGAAAACACAAAATGCAATGCGTAATTTAAAATGCAGGTAAAAAAACCTGTGAAAAATCAATACGGAAAATTCCTTCATATTAACATAGTAGATTGTGCCCTATTTTTATACTAACTAACTGCTAATACACTGCTTAAAACTGTAATTGTTCAGAATGTGTAGTTTTACTAGTTTACTAGCTAATAAAAAAAATTTAATTGTAATTGTTCAAAAATGTAAGTGTTCAATAATTCAATGTTGTATTTAAAAATAGTTATTTATATTTTAATATTATATTACGTTATATTAGTTTATGAACAAATCTAAATTAACACAAAAAATATTTGTTACCCGAGATTTGGTGTAATTTTGCGTCATAATTAAGTAATAATGTCATCGTGCAATGACATCACCATGTAATTTAGCAACTTTTAGCAACAAATGGACCTTCCTTTAGCAACTTCCCCTGAAAATTAGTTGGCAACACTGTAAGTGAGTGAGTGAGTTAGTTTAGTTTGTGTTTGGTACTTACTGGTGGAAGTCTGTTTGAAGGTCCTGAGCTGCTATCATTTTGTCAACATCTTCTGTTTCTTCTGGAGTTTATAAGTGTGTCCACGCTGCAGTAGACAGACAGACCCACACAACTGAAAAACACGCTGCAGCATAAAACAAAACAAAACATATTTGCATGTAAAAACAATAACCACTTATAACAACCACAACGACTCATGATGCAGTTAACGTTACTGAATGCGGTTATGCGTATTTGTGTGAAAGACGTGTGTATATTTATATGATTTTATAATAATAATCAAACATCTGCTGTCAAAAGCATTACTGTAACCTACTGTAATCTAACCATAAAACATTACATAAACTCCATTAATCACACAAAATCTCTATGTATTCGTGTAAAGTGTGAAATTTTATTAATTGTGTTTTTAATGTTGTTTGATTTCCGTAAACACGGGCTAGCATGCTAACATGCTAACGGGCCTCCAGCTCCTCTAAGTCATTAAAACCGCCCCAAACCGACCAAAACAATGTAAAACTCACTGCAAATCCCCATTAAAACTTTACATTTCTTCATACGACGCACATTATAGTGTTTCATTAATTCTCACTATTCAAAGTAATGACTCAAACTGTCTGACACATGAACGACTCTGGGAAATGAATCTCCCGAACGAACTCACAGGAAAATGTCTTTTATTTATTTGATTTCTTCTAAAATCACGGAAATTTACGAAGATCGGCCGCCATTTCCTTCCTCACCTCCCTCAGCGTGAGTCCAGCAGCAGCAAACCCGCCCAGAGCCGCCGCCGAACGGTACCGAACCGGACCGGAGCTCCGCGGTTAAGACATTAAAACATGCTCCAAGTAGAACTGGCTTAGTTCTGTTTGTGTTTCGGAGCTGCAAGAGGCAGTTTGGTTCTGTGGGCGGACAGGAGTAAAAATATAGCCTCGAGAAATCCAAAACACACTTATAACGCGTCCACACACACCCACATACTAGCATCCACACAAACACACCCACACACACACACATCATGGGACTGCATGGCTAATTTTTCTTCTAAAATCACGGAAATTTACGAAGATCGGCCGCCATTTCCTTCCTCACCTCCCTCAGCGTGAGTCCAGCAGCAGCAAACCCGCCCAGAGCCGCCGCCGAACGGTACCGAACCGGACCGGAGCTCCGCGGTTAAGACATTAAAACATGCTCCAAGTAGAACTGGCTTAGTTCTGTTTGTGTTTCGGAGCTGCAAGAGGCAGTTTGGTTCTGTGGGCGGACAGGAGTAAAAATATAGCCTCGAGAAATCCAAAACACACTTATAACGCGTCCACACACACCCACATACTAGCATCCACACAAACACACCCACACACACACACATCATGGGACTGCATGGCTAATTTCTGAACAATTGTTTGTTTATAATGGTTTGTATTTGAATTGAACATACATTAGTTTCTGAATCACAAATTATTTGCAAATAAGTTAGGGCAAATAAATAAATGAGAAAGATGAATATGTCAACCAGATTTGAGGACAATCAAAACCGTTTTATTTTGTCTGCCAATGGAGGTGTAACAAGAAAGATAGATCAGACTTTGACATGGGAAATAAACAGTGCTAACAGAAAATGGTTAAATGTCCAGCTCTCCAGATTACAGAGGCTGATTCCTATGGTGAGATGAAGTAAAAGTCTGCTTTTAAATGAGTCATAAACAAGAAGTGTAAGCGTACATAGTTGCATCTTGCTTTAACACACCTGAAATGTGCAAATCAAGCTGTAGAATGGAAGATCTGTCCAAAGTCTGTGAAATGATGGTGGACAGAGAATCAAGCACAGGCATATAAAAAATAAAAAATAATTAAAAAAAAAGCAATAACAGGATGTTTGGTTTGTTTAGGCAAATAATAAATACATGTTGAGAAAACAATTTATACATAGAAATGGTGATGTAGTTTTTAAAAATAACACTATGCAATATAATATATACCATAACAGGAAAAATATGACTTCCCAGTTCTATAACACACACAGGCACATTATGTGATGCCTTGAACTAACTCACCTGTGCATGTGCACCTGAACAACCAGAGATGAAATACACAAACATCATAAAAAAATTCTCCCTTTCCTGACAATGGTATACAAACAAATGTCTTTTTTCCCCATACATGTGGAAGCATAACCTCATCCCACATTATATTCTGAAGTTTACAGAGTTCCCAGTTTTATTTCTCAGGTCTTAAGTGTCTATAGCCACTCTTACCATCAGAAATAAGCTGAGTGACTCACACTAAACAACCCTGAATCAGATTTTGTTTAATGGATTCTAAACAAACAATTAAGCAAACAAATGAAAAACACTGAGCAACTAAAAAAATGTACATTTACCAATTGCATCCCAAAAACACTTTCAAGTAAAGGTGGCACAGTTTTTGACTATTTCATTTTTTTTTATGACAGATATGCTTCAAGGCACTTTTATAAGTAAAATAAAAAATAATAATATAACAGCAATGCATACATCTTTTACTGACATTAAATAGGCTAAAGCTATTCCTCACAGTATTTACTCACAGAGGAAGTGATGATCATATACATCCAGCAGGGGGCACAATGGTGTTTCTACTGAGATCAGCAGGATTGGCAGTGACTTGACATTTGGCCGATTCCCAATTGGCATACTTGTTTCATGTCTAGTGTATGGAGTAAGACAGGACCACAGAAAAATTACATTTTGATGCAATACTATGATTGGGGGGGGGGGGGGGGG
>NW_015558617.1:240541-243209 GCF_001515605.1 Sinocyclocheilus anshuiensis | reverse complement strand
TGGGAATCAGCCTAAATGAGTGTTGCATGTACATCATTGAGCCCCATATAACCTCTCAATGTCCTTTATATAATGATTTTTCAGCTCTTTCCTCTTTAGTTTGAAGGCATCCGTCACCAGCCCTGTTTCTGGAGTCCAAGCCTCAGAACTTAAACGGATCTTCTGTGGAACCTCAAACCTTTCCATTTTACCTACGGTACCACACACATGCGAATATAGTTTATATACAGTCTATACATAGACACACACACAAAAACATGAATGCCTTTGCCATTTTCCCACAGAGTATCAAACACACAAGTCTCTGTAGATTACAATAAACAACACTTTTTAAAGGTAAACTCCGTCACCAAACAGACAGTCAGTTTGCATATTAAGCTGAGATAGGTGAAAAAGTGTGGAAAAAACCCACTGAAAGCATTACACAATTCCGCTTTAAAAACACCAACCAGCATACCTCTGCAGCATACCTAAAACAATTAACAAAACATTACTAAGAAGTTTGTATAACATAAAAAATGTGCTTACTTGTGACTGCAATCTCTTTGATGACTTTTAGCACTTCCTCCTCCATCTTGGTATGGTTACAAAGCTCCTCCCACTCTTCCTCTACCCCGTTCTTTTTTGCCAACTCAGTCAGTTGCTTCTGATTGGGCACCACAAAGCTGATCAAGTAGTTCTGATCACTGATCGGAAATAGTACAAGGCTGTATTAGTACTGATCTGGTGGCATGTGTTCATTCAGCATTATGGTGTCTTGGAGCCTTTGCATGATAAGTTTAGGTTGTATCATTACACATTGTGGTTTGGTATCTGTACTAGAAACAGACAAGATTGAGGATGAGTTCTGTGGCTTTTAGTCCATATCTTTAAAGCCATGTATACACAAATATATATATTAAAAAAAAACTGCTCAAAAGATGGGGTCAGTACCATTTTTTAAGTTTTTGAAAAAAGCGTCTTATGCTCACCAAGTCTGCATTTATTTGATCAAAAATACTGTAAAATAAAAACAGTAATATTGTGAAATATTATTACAATTTAAAATAACTGCTTTCTATTTTAATTTGTTTTAAAGTGTAATTTATTCTGGTTATTATCAATGTTTAAAACAGTGTTGTGCTGATTAATATTTTTTTGTGAAAACCCTGATACATTTTTTCAAGATTCTTTGATGAATAGAAAGTTGAAAAGAACAACATTTATTTAAAATAGAAATATTTTGTAACATTATAAATGTCTTTATTGTTGCATAGAGTTTAATGAATTCTTGCTTAAAAAGGCAATTAATCCCCCCAAAAATAATCTTACTGACCCCAAAATTTTGTTTTGAACCCATTTGTTATCAGATTAATAGCTATGTATGGCCAGTTGTCAAATAATGTTATAAAATCCATAAGTATGAACACCTACCATGACCAACAACACTGTGACATGGTGATTTTCAGTGATACAATTTTAGTGTTTATCCAGGTTAATCTATAGTTGCAGAATATTGTGCTGTGTATAATTGTTTTGCTATCAGCTGGGATATAAGGTTCTGGTGTACCTGCTGGCATAGACGCAGATGTTATCAATGAGTGGGCTGTTTTTCAGGGCAGCTTCTACCTTCCCCAAAGACACATATTCACCTGCCTGCAGCTTTACCAGGTCCTTCTTACGATCTGAGAACAGGATAGGAAGTGGAGGATTGGCATGTTGTGTTTGATATAATAATATTGTCGTAACCCTCCTCTGTAAGATGATTCTAACCTTACTCACCCACAATCTGCAAACAACCGTCTGGATGAACTTCTCCGACATCTCCGGTACAAAACCAGCGCTGCCCCGCCTCGTCCACCCAAAAGTTGTCATTTTCTCCCTCCCCCTCACTCTCATAGTATCCCATGGCAACATTCGGTCCACCAATCAAAATCTCCCCTCGTGGGTGTGGCTTGTCCTGACTGGTGTATCCACCTAATGATGAAAGAGAGAGAGGTCGGTTGAAAGTTAGGAATGTAAAATGAACCTGAGAACCCTCAATTGCAGTTGTTGTTTGCACATGTGTGTATGTGTCTTACCCTCAGGCCAGTCTCGCAGTTTTATTTCAGAGCAAATGAGAGGTGCTCCAACGCGTCCTGTACTGTAATCAGAAACTACAACACACAAACACAAGTTTGAACATGTCGGCACAGGAATCCAGCTGTTTGAACAAGCAGGTAAAACATCAGTCATGGTGTAAGTGTGTGTTTGTGTGCACTAACATTCTGAGATAGTTCCCGCTCCACACGTCTCTGTAAGGCCGTAACCCACAGCGACGGGGCAGAAACACACGTTCATAAATCTCTGTGTGGAAGCAGACAGTGGAGCACCTCCACTCAACATTAGACGTACACACCCTCCCAGCAGCAAATTCACACGCTTGAAAAACAACCTGAAACACACAATAATATCACCATCTCAAACATCAAGATCTTAAAGACAGAGACCATTTCGTATAGGCAAAATTTGCAACTGCAGCACTGGGCATATAGGCAACATTTTACCACTATTACCACCGAGTGAAAATTTTGAATTCTTAACACAATTTAGCACACAAATGTATTTGAAAAATATTATATTTCAACCAGTAAGCATACAGTCATGCAAAGTTTAGAAATGTAATAAATATAACTATATGTATATAACT
>NW_015558617.1:234593-240531 GCF_001515605.1 Sinocyclocheilus anshuiensis | reverse complement strand
CCCCCGCCCGGGAAAAAAAAAAAAAAAAAAGTCATTTGGATTTAAATAAGCAAATACTGTCTAGATTGAGTCTAGGACTGGATCATTATTGCAGTAATTAATATGTTTCTGGCGTGTTATATGCTTTGCAACAGTTCATATAACCCTACCTGATGTAGTGCATAGCTTTTCGTTTCTTAAACAACCATGTAAGACGTACCCATATACAAATTCCTGGACCCAAATTGTGAAATACTGGTTTAGTGAGCTTGAGGAAACATTTTCATGTATGAATTGGTCACCACAGAATCCTGAGCTTAACCAATTGAAAGTCTTTGGGATGTGTTAGAGTCGACTTTACAGTGATTTGACTCTCCTATTGTCAATACGAGATCTTGGCCAAACATTAATGCAACTTTTGGTGGAAATAAATGTTGTGATGTTGCATAATGTGGTCGAAACAATGCCACAATGAAAGCACAATTTTATCAGAGTTAAATGCAGTCCAACAAAATATTAGAGTGTGCAACTTTTATTCTTTCTTTCCCAGTTTAAGCCTGATGAATCTTATCATGAATCTATATCTTATCATCCTGGAAAATAGACATGGGTACATTTTCCGACATGGTTGTTTGAGAAATAAAAAGTTATGCACTGCATAAGATGGGGTTAAATGAATTGTTACCAAACATTCAACATCCTATACCTATAATGCAATAATGATCCAATCCTGAAATCTTAAGTATTTGCTTATTTAAATCCAGACAGTGACTTTTTTTGGCCAGACAGTGTGTCTGTGTAGTATATGTGTGTGTGTGGTATGAGAGTGTTCAATGAGGCAATAATTATGAAACAGCCAAAAGAAAAAAAGAATGAAGAAACAATATTTTTATACAATTTATTGAATAGGCTCAATTGCATGAGAACAACAGAAAAAAACGTTTGACCCCTAATGCCCAGCATTGCATTTATGCTATGCTTAGAAAAAATGGTCTAAAATGTACGTATGTTCAAGATTTTAGAGCAGGAAAGCCTTTTTCTCATCACTAGACTATTTATAGAAATAATTAAAAAAAAAATGTATATTAGACATCAAATTCTTTAGAAAAAGATACATTTGTTCCAAAAGTGTTAAGAATTGTTAAGAATCTGACTCACATGTTGCACACCGGAGAATCAGCTCCTTGTGACACCTTCTGCAGCTTATAGTTGTATCCCACTTTAAACAGAGTCCTCTGAATGACTGACATCTCTCTTAACTTCCCATTAACATTCTTACAGATACGATCCATGATCTCCTACACACACACACATCAACAGATACATACACACAAATATTGAGTAAAAAGAGGGGAACAAAAATAAAACACCTGAAGTTTTAAATTTTTAAAACTCACCGGTACTGCCGCTATCAGGGTAGGTTTAAGCACAGAGCAATCTCCCTTACCACCGCTTTTTATTTTACTGGACTGCATAGACAAGAACACAGGTCCAACACAGAGAAGATTATATAATAAAGGAAAAGTGTGTGTGTGTGTGTGTGTGTGTGTGTGTGTTACCTGGTCCGTGAGTGTGTGTGGTGAGGAGTATCCGAGCCTGCAGCCATATGACACACAGGATATTTCTGCTGTCAGTTCCAGCACATGAGCCAGTGGGAGATAAGCTATATATGTGTCCTGGGACCTGTATATACCCACAGCAATGTCATTATTGTTACCTAAAACTAAAATTACTAAAACTGAAATAAAATAAAAAAATATATATATATTAGTTGAAAACTTAAAAAAAAAAAAACTTTGAAAACTAAATTTAGAAATGTTGAAATTTTTTTTTTTTTAAATGTTGCCTTGGAAACAGCTGAAATAAAAGTACTAAAATTAAAACAGGAATAAAAATAACTTCAAGCTAAATAGAAATGTTTAAAGAAAACAAAATATATTAAAAAAATGACAAAAACACAAAATTACTAAAACTTAAACTAAAATTTAAATGAAAACTGAAAATATAGAAATAAAACCTAATTCCAAAAATTCATGAATAGCATAATAGTATATAAATAACACTCACACAAAAAAAAGATTTAAGTTGATATTGTGCTTTAAAGATTACTTTGAAAGATTAGAAACTAACTTATATTCATTTTAACAAGCATTTATTCATCAGTTGCTAGTTTACCATAATTTCTTTGCATAATTTTACACTCACACGTCTCCGTCATTCCTTGTGTTTACCACAACATTCAACTACACACTCTGATTCCAGTTTTATTCTACTGATGCATTATGGGTTAACCAGACATGACATGATTTAAGCTGGAAGCAATTTGTCTGTCCGTAGTGTGAACTGGCGTTGGTGTTACTGTTGCTCACCCTAGGCCTGGGATCCGCTCACACTGACCAGCCATTCCTGCAATCAGATTATTGTGTTGCATCTTCACTCCTTTAGGCTTCCCTGTAGACCCACTGGTATACATCACCACTGCCAGATCAGATGCAGTCGGCCTCTCATACTCTTTGCTTACTGAGAGAGAGAGAGAGAGAGAGAGAGAGAGAGAGAGACAAAAAGAGAGATACTGTGTATCAGCTTGTGAATCGATTCAGTTGGGTTGTATATATAATTGTTTTGCATGTTGCTCACAGTTCTCTGGCTTTGTCCCGAGCTCCATTACTTCCTGCATGCTGTGCATGGCAAGAGACTGTGGGTAATCAGCATGACATACTTCATCACTGCCTGCATAGATAACATGCTGCAACCCCGAGACTGCACTCAAAACGTTCTGAGATAGAGAGAAATAGTAATATAACACAAACTTTTAGCCAGACCACACAGATAAGCACAGTTACATTTGCATATCTGTGGCTTTGTGTACCTTCAGCTTGGTCCGCAGCAGTTCTGTGCTGGTGATGAGATGAGTGGCTCCACACTGATTCAGCCCATAAGCTACAGCATCTTCACCCAGAGTTGCATACATCGTTACCACTGCACACATGCAAACATACAATTGTGCTCACAAGTTTAAATAACATTTGCAGAATTTGCAAGATTTGCATATAGTTAAAACAAATAAATGAAGCTGTTTGACATTACAGACGGAACTAAACTGAAAAAAAAAACTTCCAGTTATTATTTTACAAGCTGTTTTGCCAGGGTTGGCCTTTTATATAACGGTTAAATAAACAAGAAGTTATTACTATTTACCACATATTTTAGGCAAAATGTTGCCAGTTGCTTTGCCTGTTTTTGTACTGGTAATGAAAATAGTTCCAAACAAAGTCAACGCACAATTAATTGTTGACATGTAGTACAATACAGCCATTCTAGAAATATATATTTAAACTTCTTTCTGAAGCACATTTTATTTATCTGCAACCTGATCCTTGTGCAGGACTTTTAGGAATGGAGAATATCAAACACAGGCCATCTCGTTCTGAATGGTGCTTCCAAAAAGATGAAAGTCGGACTCCCCATCGTTATTGTCGTTCATCAAGAGAAGTGACTGTATTTTTACATTGTTGCTCATGTATGCTTTCCGTTTAGTGTTGATGAAGTCTTCTACAGTTATTGTAAAAGAATATGTAGAGTGGGGTGTTATAATAGGATAAGATATAAGTATCAGAGTTGGTATTGTCGAAATTTTATAATGAATTTTTTCAACCTAGTTATTCCATAGGTGGTACCACACATGTATGTTTTCTTTAAGAAAACTCTCAGTGTTGTTAAAACTAATAGGTTGAATGAATTATTCACTGGCTCACTGATAAAAACAGTAATTTGTTTAATTCCGGAGTGAATCAGTGTTTTTGAATGAATCAGTTCAGTTAGTGATTGAATAACTTACTCATAAAGAGTCATCTCTGCCACCTGTGTTTAGTGATGTAACCTGCAGAAAGTTCGAGTCACTGAAAAATCCCCACCACTAATATCCACCTTATTTTTCAATGCGGAAGTAAGCTATTTCCTGTGAATGCACAAGAGTTCTGATTCCAATTAGCCTCTATAGGTAAATAACTAATAACAAAGTGGAACAAAACTAACTAACAATTTTGTACAGCTAAAATGACTGGAAATTTGTGAACCAGAGGTTATATAAACTCAAGTAGCTTCTTCTGAGCAGAACAAAACAAATCAAAACATTGTAATTTAGATGTATGATTGTAATTTAGATTTAAACGTGTTTAGAGTAAAAGTAGTGTGACTGTATTACATGGGAAGTTGCGTCTGAAACAGGCCTGTGCTGTAATCATCCATTCTGCCCGTGTTTCACAAAAGATGGCAATGGTATTATGTGGTTGCTGGCCCAAAGCTGCCAGACCACTACCAAAAGATTCCACTGCTTGGCTGACCTCTTCATAGGTCATCCAGCTGTAGTCCCCCAGGACCAACTACAAACAAAAACACACGAGCTTCTATATCAAATGTCACAAATATTTTGACTGTGTTCAGCTGATACGATTGAACTGATACTCAAACAGAATAAACTGAATCAATTAATGAATTTACCTTCTTAAAGATCTTCCCATTGGGTTGTTTATCTTCTTCTTCACTAAGGACCTCTCTGGTGCCCAGACAGGATGCCTGACTGAATCTCTTCACAGCATGTACAAAAAGTTTGTCCAGCGTGTCCACGCCCTCAAAGTCCTGTGTAACGAGAGCATCTGCTCTTTCTACCGCCCGATACGGCCCTTCTGGACGTCCACTTAAACTCCGTGCTCTCTCACACTGGGGCAACATGACCTGTACAAAACATACACAAACCAACATATTTCCATATGAACCTCAACTTACAAGACTTACAGAAAACTTACAGAAAAACAGGCATCCAATTCACATGACCGATAAGATATGGTTATTAAATGCAGATAGCGCAGAGGGGGAAAAGAGGAAGAGTAAGTAAGATTTAGATGTGCGTGTGATTGAATGGCTGAATTAGGAAATACTTCACCACAAAACTACCACTAACGTTTAAGCAACCCTGGGGAAACATCCGTGTTTGTGGTCAACCATAGGCAGGGAACCAAGAGACTAAATATTTATTCTGTGCAACACACACATGCACCCACACACAAAGACATAAGATCAAACTGAAGTGGATGTGTAGGCTGTTTCCCTGGCACAATTATCAAGGCTTTTCTTTAGTGTAATATTAAAAAAGACTTTAATCTGCACAAATAGAGCAGATTATTCTTGCTTTCAGATGTTAACCATAGCTAAGACTGAAACCCCAGTTTCAGAAGCATCACTTGCACGATCTGCAGGCTGCAAAAGAACAGATCATATCAACATACACAAACACACATGCTGCAGCAGCTTAAGTTACAGCAGCACTGCACTATCCAGGAAGGCCACTATTTCCAAACTGATGACATCACAGTTTGGAGGGATTTGAACAGCATGTTCAGGAAGTCAGATGACTCACTTAAATATCTGGAAAAACTCTCCAACTGTCAAACAAACACACATCCTGTATATCATGATATCACTTTTATTTGGCATGATATGTAGCCCTCATGCCAATGCATGCAATAAATTGATTAACAGGGAAAGTAAAGACTTGTAACATTGTTACAAATGTATGTTTCAAATAAATGCTGTTCTTTTGAACTTTCTATTTATCAAAGACAAATATCGAGCAGCACAACAGTTTTGAATATTTATAATATTTAGACATTTCTTGAGCAGCAAATCAGCATATTAGAATGATCTCTGAAGGATCATGTGACACTGAAGACTGGAGTAATGGCTGCTGAAAATTCAGTTTTGCCATCACAGAAATGAATAAAATAAGAAAACAGTCTGACCACTATAGTGTATATTGTTTTTATATATATATATATATATATATATATATAGACACTTTTATAATTTTATAATTATTTAAAATATAATGGTAAAACTTTACAATAGGGTTTCACTTGTTAGCATTAATTAGTTTACATGAATTAACAATGAAAAGTTACTA
>NW_015558617.1:233509-233964 GCF_001515605.1 Sinocyclocheilus anshuiensis | reverse complement strand
TTCTTGAGCAGCAAATCAGCATATTAGAATGATCTCTGAAGGATCATGTGACACTGAAGACTGGAGTAATGGCTGCTGAAAATTCAGTTTTGCCATCACAGAAATGAATAAAATAAGAAAACAGTCTGACCACTATAGTGTATATTGTTTTTATATATATATATATATATATATATATATAGACACTTTTATAATTTTATAATTATTTAAAATATAATGGTAAAACTTTACAATAGGGTTTCACTTGTTAGCATTAATTAGTTTACATGAATTAACAATGAAAAGTTACTAACAACTAAACTAACAATCAAAAGTTGCTTCTGTTTACATGAATTACTGAACTGTGAACTAACACAGAGATCAACTGTATTTTCAACATTAACAAAGACTAACAAAATAGCTATATTACTCATTGTGAGTACATACTATATTTATGAAGCGAGCTGTTATGCTTT
>NW_015558617.1:227892-233305 GCF_001515605.1 Sinocyclocheilus anshuiensis | reverse complement strand
GTTTTGAACTGATCAACAAAAAGGATGAATGTTTTTTTCATTACTGTACAATGTATCGTAATATACTCAGACCATTTAGTCCAATCTGAAAAAATGACATTTTCTATCAAACCCTTAAAAAGGAGTATAACCACACTGATCCACATATTAAGACAAATTCTCACACACCAAAAAAATCTTTATCTACATTAATACCTATAATTGTGTTTACATGAGTGTAAACACCTCATGTCTACTCCCTCTCTCAACACTCCTTCAAAAACATCACCACTATAACATACTGTAAACAACTGAAAAAGAAATACATTGTCATTCAGTCAAACTTGAAACCTGAGGCAAAAGAATTTGAAGTGCACAGGAAGCTGAAATCTTACCTACAAACAAACACTGTGCACGGCAGTTCTTTTTTTCCTTTCTCAGACAGACGGACAACTGCAACTGGAGGTTCGGGCTTCCCTTTTCTCACTCTCTCTCTCTGTCTCCGTCTCTGGCTCTCTTGGCTGATTGGATGTCTTTTGTAAACTCATAGTTCCAGTGAACCTCACTTACAGCCCACCCGCTGGCCTCAGCCAATCAGAAGACAGTTCTGAGGAGGAAGTTCTGAGGTTACGTCTGAGTTTTTAGTCTTTTTTTTTAGTCATAGTCTTGACAAAGAGTTGTTCCTTTAGCTCACACAATCAGACACGTCAGAGCTAAGCACTTTCTCAAACTTTGAAGAACACATAGTTCTATTAGTCAAACACCCACTCAGCTGATGCACATTTACTGTTAAGTGAAAGGCATTCCAAGAAAATGTGAATAATCACTGAAGGCTAGCTGTGGATCATTGATCACACAGTTGCTAACTCAGAACAGGTCTGACCTGGAAATGTGCCTTAGGTGTTGCAGTTCATTCACTTTGACCACATAAATACATCACTGACTGATATAGCTGCATGTGGTCTGCTAAAGTAGTCCTCACCATGCCTACCACAAGCCATCCTTAATACTTAGCTCAGTAAAGAACCGTTTATCTGCTATCAGGACATCTAAACGCATCCTCACAGGTTTTCTTTCCAAGCCAACAGTTGGGTCAACTAATTTTAGACAAACTGTCCATACAGACCCACAGTACTGATTCCAGGGGCGTAGCCATCATTTCAGAAGTGAGGGGGACAGAAATGTGTGAAAACAACTGTTCATACAGCGATAGCTGGACGCTTCTGTCCATTTCCTCGTACGACTTTCTGCGCGAGAGCGCCTCCGGCTACGAGTATGAATGAAACATACACTGCATGAGTGTTTAGCGCTCCGCGATGTTCATCTCGCCTTATTCTGGGTCCGAATAAAACATCAGATCATGCACAGACTATCCTGTCTCTTTGAATTTAAATCTATATTTATTCACACCGGCTCTTGAAAACCTCTATGCGAACACACTTGCCCGAAAAAGTGCGGGGGACGAATTTACGTGATATTAAAAGTGAGGGGGACACGTCCCCCGCGTAATCTACGCCCCTGACTGATTCTATATACAATCTTTCAAAAAATTTCAAGTCAAACAGAAGATGGGTTTCCTCTTTCAGCCTTGGTTTCTCACAAGGTATATAATGTTACATTAAGGGAGTTTTTCCCATGAAACTGTTGCCTTTTTCTTGCTTGCTGGGGGGTTTAGGTGTGTTACTTAGTAGGGTCGCTTTGAGACAATCACTATTGTTAAAAGTCCTAAATAAATTTAAATTAAATTAAATTTTTGTCAAGTCAGATCTGCTCCACTGATTCAGAGTGGATCTGCTTCAGTCTAGAAAAAAAAAATGAAAGTCATAAATGGGTCTGGATCTGAGAGGGACATTGATTATTTTGCTTTTCATCCTGTTTGTCCACCGGGGATGATTGTGACATAGAGGACATTGCTCTCCTAAGTCAGTTACTAGACTGTATAGCTGTACAAAACAACATAAAAAAAAAAAAAAAAAAGTATGACCGGACCTAAAAATAGGGAACCATCTGACCATGTAAAGCATTTCATGAATGTAATCAGTACAAACAAGGTAACTGGCCATTTTGACTAAAAATAAAAACAAGAAGATAAATATAACAGACACAAACTCACAATATAAGTGAGGCACAAGTGAATGTTATAAAGCATGACTTTTAAGACAACTGGTTCACGTATGGTAGAAAGAAAAGAGAATAAGCATTCTATTTTTCCATTATTTTTATTGGTACACTTCTTTTACAGACCAAATACTGAAGGGCAGCACATAAAGATTAAAAATAAAAAAAGCACATATGATGTTTACTAAAAAGAAAAAAATGTTTAAAACAAACTGCTGAAATACAGTTCTATAACGACAATTATTTAACATATTTCTCCATGAATTTCTTGTGGAATTCAGAGCGCAGGGTGTCATTAATGAAGCGTTTCTCTTTACGAGATTCATCCACTCCTTTAGCGCAGTTTTTAAACACGACATCATCATCCCACCTGCCAAAAAGAAAATTTGAGAATGTGTTTGAGTGTTGTCAACTGTATATTATTCAGCTCTCTGTTTTAAAGAATTTGCAATTCAAAGACAAAGCCATTTTTTCACTTTCATTCAGGGAGAAAAAAAAAACACACCGATATTGTTATTATTACTACTACTATTGAATTATAAGAATCTTTTGGACCAAAATTAAATTTGGTGACGTTTATATTGTTAGTCTCAAGAGTACATAATATATAAAAGCTATAGAAATAGCAAACAATGCAAAAAGATATTTAAAAAAAATAAATAAATAAAAACTGCCAGCCGTTGCTTTTCATACTATACCCATCTAGAACAATGATGTACTATTATTTCTAACAGTACACTTCTATTATTGTCAATATATTATGATGAATATCACACTATGTGACATTAAATTTAAACAGTGTTTCCATCATCTTGCGTTAAAGCACATTACTGGCCAGAGGTTTTATTTGCTTTGCTTTTGATTTAATTCTTTAACTACTGTAACTGAAGGTAACTTATTAGAGAAGACAGAAAACCAAATAATCTTGCGTTACTTATTTTTTACCACCATTAAATTACCTTCTCTTCACACTGAATGCGTTCTGGCTCTGTGGTTTTTGTTGTTGTTGCTGCTGCTGCTGCTGCTGCTGGCCTGCCAGATTGAGCAGTGGATTTCCGCTCAGAATGTTCTCCATACGTATCCTCTCCTCCTCTGCTTTCTGTTCCCTTTCCTTAATTACACATAGACCAAAAAAAAAAAAAAAAGCAGCGATGACTTACATCAGTAAGATATCAAGCCTAAGTAAGGGATAAATGCACAGTCAGTCTGGTCATAATCATAAAATAAACCCTGAAATGGTGACCAGGATCATCCTGAAGGGCTTTATTTTGCGATAGTGACCAAGATCGGTGGTAAATGGTTAGTGAGGGTCACCTTTTTCTCCAGCTCCTCAGCTCGCTCCTTTTTGATCTTCTCCAGTTCAGCCAGCAGGGCGGCAGTGTCATCATCACTGTCAGAGCCGGAGTCAGAGTCATCTTCATCCTAAAACATACACAGACAGACACATTCTTCAAACTGGTATCAAAATCAACCTGCATGCCTAAGTATCTATAAGAAAGTGTATGTACATCAGTGAGAGGATCATCAGCATCCAGGTTGGCAGCAGGAATCTGATCCAAACGTGGCCGTTTGGAGGAGGATGAAGATGAAGTAGACGAGGAAGTCGTGTGCTCTAAAAGAAACAAGATCACTGTCAATCACTGAACACATTTTGACAAAGCCAAAAAATATTCACATAAAACATGCTTCCTCACCTCGTGCTCCTCTGTCTCTGCTCTTAACAGCAACTCTCTCTCTCTCCTCCAGCTCACGTCTGAAATCACGTGCTCTCACCTCTTCTGGAGCATCCTGAGTGGGCTGTCTGCAGGCACACACCCAAATATTAAGATGAGTTTAACTTAACACTTTCCCGGTCACACAATCAGACCTTTACATTTTAAAGAAATAGTTCATCCAAAAATGTAAATTAGCTAAAAAATTAACTCGCCCTCAAGCCATCCAAGATGTAGATGGGTTTGTTTCTTCATCAGAACAGATTTGGAGAAATTTAGCATTACATCACTTGCTCACCAATGCATCCTCTGCAGTGAATGGGTGCTGTCACAATGAGAGTTCAATGAATGCGCCGTTTGGATTCTCACTCACCCATTCATTGCAGCGGATCCATTTGAGAGCAAGTGATGTTATGCTAAATTTCTCCAAATATGTTTCAATGAAGATAAAAACTCAGCTACATCTTGGATGGCCTGAGGGAAGCAACTTGTCAGCAATTTTCAATTTTGAGTGAACTACTCCTTAGAGTCCACTGGTATCATACAAATTCTGCCCTAACTGATTATTTTGCCAAAGAGTTTTTGTAAAGAACAGCAACTTCACCTGTATTTGATCTTGGTGTGTCCTGGCAGGTCTCTGCTGGAGTACTGTTTAGACAAAGCACTCAGATCACCCTCTCCTTTGCCCCGTCCTCCTCTTGCAGGCTCAAATGTTGGCCTTGCTGCTGTGGTCATCTTCGGTTACCTGAGACAAGTGCATTATAAGTTAACTTAAATGATATGACACACAAATGCCTCCTTCATGTCTGATATAGCAAAGGTGTAGGGGTGTTTCACCTGTTATAGAGATTTCACATAAATACACGTTTTCAGTCACAACTGTAATACTCCACAATTGCATTTGGACATAAAGTACTGTTGTTCATTTTGTAACAATAAAAAAAGTAGACTGTTATCTGATTGTTTATTGAATGTCTTTGTTCATCTTCCTTTTGACATTAGAATATTTATGTGGAAATTAAAGAATCGTTGTAATCCTCAATTTATCAATTGTGACAATGCATTGATGTCATTTTAAAAATAATGTAGATCACATTGTTTCTGTTACTACGTAAATATTTAATTATTCAGAAGTCATTCTTCAGATTGATTTAAAAGCCAATTTCGCGCATTTCCAGACCTTTTAATTATTCAGTCTCTAAAAACAAGAAAGATGGGAATATGGTCTGTGTTTAAAGAATGTGACAGGGCACATGTGTAAGTGTAATGTATTTTTAATTTCTATAATGTTGACCGTTTGTATTGTTAGGTTTTCGACGAAAACACGCTTGCTTTACGTTACTTGTTACATTATTTTACACTCACCTGCAGCAGGACGATAACAATCCAACCGTATACTTCCAAATGTATCAACGAGGCCACACAAATTCAAAGTACTAATACCGAAAAACTAAATAAATAAATAAGGCGAGTTTTTATATTTTCTTTGCCATCACACCAGCTGTCGTTGCTCCTCACTGGTATCCCATCAACCACCGCGACTCGCCTACAGTCACGTGTGTGTGTGTGTGTGTGTGTGTGTGTGTGTGTGTGTGTGGGGGGGG
>NW_015558617.1:203075-227791 GCF_001515605.1 Sinocyclocheilus anshuiensis | reverse complement strand
GGCGGTTACGGTGGCGGCTGCGGGACAAACATTGCAGCGAAGAAGCGAAAGTAACAGCGTCTAAGATGCAGGATCGAAGACCAACAATTTTTATATTCCTGTTGCGCAGACCAGTGCAAGTCTTGGACCTACACTGACACCTAGCAGCATGGATGCAAAAGTTGCCTGTTACAGATGCCATTGTAGAAATGCGCTCTTCACAATCGGTCATTATTAATCTATTCCACAAGTGAATAACTAGTCATGTGATCTCATGCACGACGTCGGCCCCCATGAGGCGACCCGCTGTATTTACATTAAAGAAACCACGAATGGTCAGCATGGATTTTATCAGCATTTTTATTCAGGCTTCATAATTTTAATTTGTTTTGTTGTCTTACTTTACCAAAACCAGAACAAACGTGGCCATCCTGAAGAGCCTCTGTCCTGCAGTTTAGCTCCAACCCTAATCAAACACACCTCAAGAAGCTAATAATGTGTTTTCAGAATTACAAAGGCTATAAGCAGGGTACTTCCCACCACTTTTAATACATCAATAAAGAGGACAGACACACAAACTGAGGTTTTTACTAGCTTTAATATTCCTGAAACGTCCATGTTGAAGAAAACAAAGTACAAAAGTGTCTGACAGTAAAAATATGAGAATGCATGGTGGGGAGGGGAGACATAAGAGAGCCCTCACTCACTAAAACAGCAGTGTCTCATACAGAACTGCGAAATTCATCTCTGAAATATCACTAATACGAAGCCAAACAAAACAGAGAAATCAGTTCATATACAAAACCACAGTTGACCAGGCAGTAAGACATGCAAGTAATACAGTCTTTCCATGAGTGAGAGAGAGAGAGCAAAAGAGAAACGAGCACGAGAGAGAGAGAGAGAGAGAGAGAGAGAGAGAAAGAAAGAGATGAATTTAGCATCTATAAAAACTGTTCAGCATATCTGACACGTTCAATTCATAACATTTCCATACATTTGTTGACAGCTCTTCTGCTTTCCTTTCAGTCAGTTTTCAGAAGTTCTGAAATGTTTTGCATATGAGATCTGAGGCTGGGTTCAGCCAGGGCTCCTGAAATGGCTCTATACAGTTATTCCTGTTTTGTAAATACATGTGATTACTAAAACCGCTGAGAATAGCCAAAGAAAATAAAACAATTATAATAATAATTAGAAATGTTTGCATATGTGACATCACCAGAATAAAAGAGAAACGAGCGCGAGAGAGAGAGAGAGAGAGAGAGAGAGAGAGAAAGAAAGAGATGAATTTAGCATCTATAAAAACTGTTCAGCATATCTGACACGTTCAATTCATAACATTTCCATACATTTGTTGACAGCTCTTCTGCTTTCCTTTCAGTCAGTTTTCAGAAGTTCTGAAATGTTTTGCATATGAGATCTGAGGCTGGGTTCAGCCAGGGCTCCTGAAATGGCTCTATACAGTTATTCCTGTTTTGTAAATACATGTGATTACTAAAACCGCTGAGAATAGCCAAAGAAAATAAAACAATTATAATAATAATTAGAAATGTTTGCATATGTGACATCACCAGAATAATAAAACACAACACAGAGAATCTGTGAGCAATGGAGGGTGAAGCTTCCTCACAGTAATGACACATCGGGGCAAGGGGTCATTGTTATGGCGTGAGGTCATTGCTATGGTAACAGCAGTGAGCTGCTGCTGCGGTCAAACTTCTTGCCTTTTGAGAGTGCAGCAACTTGTTTCATCAATTCTCTGTTCTTCGCCTGAGAGACAAACACAAACAAAACCAATTGGTGAAAAATATGAAGACTATAGACCCTTTTTCAGTTAGTAAACATGGTCAAAGTCAAAGTCTGCTTTGTCAATTCTGCCACATGTACAGCACATACATACAGAGAATTGAAGAGCTCCACTAGGACATCATGTTGCAGGCTCTCTGTGAGCCTTCTTGCACAATATCCTATGCATGGGGTGTAGTTAGGCCTCCTCTCGTTTAGAGAGTCGTCATATTATAGCCTCCGCTCCTAGAGTTTGGCAATCTACTGCAAGCCTTGTCAGGTCACCTCTCGCTACAGAGAGTTCAAAGTCAAAAGTCAAAGTCTGCTTTATTGTCAATTCTTCCACATGTACAGTACATACATACAGAGAATTTAAATTGCGTTACTCTCAGACCCTTGGTGCATACAGTTAACACTTAACACTAACAGTAGACATAATACAGATAAATACAGTTTAAAAAATATATAAAATACAACCTATACACTATATAATAAGGACATTGTGTAAAAAAAAAAAGAGATAGTGGCATAAGGCACATGGCAGTTAGAGTGCAAACCAGTGATATAAACAACTGTGAAGATATAATGTGTAGTGCAAAATGAGCTTATCAGTCTGTTAAAGTGATAAAGAGCTAAAGAGCTCATCGATGGTGCCTCTGTAGAAGGTGCACATGATGGGGGCCGGGGCTCTGGCTCTTCTCAGTTTGCGGAGGAAGTAGAGACACTGCTGTGCTTTCTTGGCCAGTGCCATTGTGACGTTTGTTTATGGGCGGAGCTTACGTGGAGGCAGAAAGATTCCCGACCGCTTCACTAACGCTAGCTAGTAAGTTTTGTTTGCTTGTTTTTTAACCAATGACTGGAGAAAATACGATTTGATCTGAATATGTAATGTCACTCACTGTCCGGGACCGCAATTGTTATTTGAAAATGTTAACTTTAACTGAAGGAACCAGATTGGCCGATGCGTTCACACTCACTCAATGGATGGACGATCTGACAGGAGTGGCCTGACACACCTACCAGATAGAGAAACCTAGCGTGTATAGTAAATAGAAACTGAGGGCAAATAAATCTTTAGATGCCTATAACTATGTACAAACAGTGGCAATTGTAAGCAAATGCAACTACTTGAACACACACCTGACACATAACATGGGCCTTCACTGTTCCCTCTCACAATTGCATTTATGGCAATTGTAGAAAGCGAGATGACACAAACGGTTTCCTTTACAGTATCTCACAGAAGCAAATTTACACTGTTATACAAGCTGTACACTCACTACTTTACATTGTAGCAAAGTGTCATTTCTTCAGTGTTGTTACATGAAAAGATATAATAAAATATTTACAAAAATGTGAGGGGTGTACTCACTTCTGTGAGATACTGTATGTTTAGGTGCTAGTCGTTAGTTAACTTGTTCCCCAATTTCTGATTAGGTGGGCATGCATGAGAAATCTTAAGACTCGTAACCAAACCATAATCCATAAAAGACAAGAGTTTATTTAGGGTGTATTCACACCTGTCTTGTTTGGTTCGATTGAATCGAACTCAAGTTCGTTTCCCCTCTTGGTGCGGACCTTTTTGGCAGGTGTGAATACAGCAAGCGCACTCGGGTGCGGACCAAACAACCGTACCGAGACCCAGCTGAAGATCTTTACGGATTACATAATGAAAGAGTTTTTTTGGATTTGAATTATTTCGTTTTGTGGTCATTTAAAGCTTTCTATAGATATATTCATCATCTGTAAGGAAAATATTCGTTATTGGTTCATTTTTGTGAAGTGCTCCTGTTCAACACCGAGAAGGCAAGCGCATCCTATTTGTTTTCTTTATTTGACAAAAGCACAACGTTTTGTTGATATTGTGCGTGCACACAAATAGACCCTTTACAGTTCCGAATGATGTATTATTCTTACCTGTATGAGCAAAAATGACAGCACATTTGTTTCCACTGATGTCCTGAAGCGCGCTTCAGCTTCCACTCTCCGCACAAACGATTGGATATGCGCCTAATAGTGCACATTTATCTAGGTTAAATGTTTAAACTAGCACTGTGATATGCTTTAAGTATTTTATCTATAGATTTTATTTTCGGCAAGTCGTACTTACGATACTTATCGTATGACATTGTCTCATATGATGCTCATAAGTTTTTTCATATTGCATTATTATCTGATAACACCAAAGGGTCTATAGTTCAAAAGTTTGCACTCAGTAAGATTTTTTTTTTTAATAAATATATACTTACTACTGCAAGAATGCATGAAATTGATCAAAATTGAATTGATAAGTTTCAAACAAATGCTGTTTTATAACTTTCTATTCAAAGAACCAAAACAAAAAAAAAGAATTGTGGTTTCCACAAAAATATTAAACAGCAAAACTGTTTATATAAATGTTTCTTGAGCAGCAAATCAGCATATTAGAATGATTTATGAGGACGTAATACTGAAGACTGGAGTAATGGCTGCTGAAAATTCAGCTTTACCATCAAACAAATAAATTACATTTTAAAACCTATTCAAATAGAAATCTGTTATTTAAAATAGTAATATTATTTCACAATATTAGTAATTTTACTGTATTTTTGAACAATGTAGTCTTGGTGAGCACAAGAGACTTCTTTCAAAAACACTAAAAACAAATCAAAGCAACCCCAAAACTTAAGAACGGTAATTTCTCAAAGTGCTCATCAAAACACTAACAGACATTTCCCACAGCATGAAAATAATAAAAAATATTGTTGACTTGTTCTTATTACCACTTGAATTATGAATTCTAACGTGTGATGAAGAGTGTACTGTGTAAGTGACCTGTTGTTGTTCCATGGCCTCTTTGTGCGCTTTCTCCATGTTGTTCATTTTCACCCGCATATTTGACTCCTGATACTGAAAGTCTGCTTTCAGCTCCGTCAGCTGGAACAGTAAACAAAGTTATGAAATAATCTTTTCAAAATATACATTTTTCCAAAGTTGTCAAAAGACAATTGTCACACAAATGCAAACCCAAATCCACATCAATGAAATCTTTATATCTTTACTTTAGGGATGTAACGATTACCGGTTTGACTATAAATCATGATAAAATTCCCCACGGTTAGTATTACAGTTTCATATTTTAATTATCATTAAAACCGTATTAGATTACCGCGATTTGAACAACTCATGATAAATAAATACTGTCCAGCATAAAGCAGTTTTAAGTAACAGTCTCACGTGCGCACAGCATGCAGAGTAGTTTCGTTTTGAGTGAAAACAGGGCGGAAAAGCTGGGAGGTTTTAAAAGAGTGCTAAGGGAATTATACAAATGAATATATGAATGAATTAATTATATGAATGTACCTATGAAGGTTCTGACTGTCTTCAGAAACTTTAAATAAAATACATATAATCATTTATTAAACAATTATCATTTTGACTTATATCTTTTCTTTATTTAAAGGCCGAAATGTGAGGTTTACCTTTTTATGAAACTTTTTCAAAGCTTTATTTGAACATTTACATTAGATATTTCAACATGCTATTAAACTGTTGTCTGTCAAGTTGTCATTTAAAATCCGAACATCATTGGCAATGTTATTGTTTTAGTGATTATGCAAACAAAAGTGATTTATGTGTCAATACTTTTTGAACATCTCCAGCACATTTTAACAATACCGTGATAATTTTGGTCACTATAATCGTGATAAGAAATTTTCATATCGTTACTCCCTACTTTTACTTATGGACTTCTAATAACAGCTCAAGCATTTGAGCATAATTATGACATCGGGCAGGAAATGGACTGTGAAGTGAATGGCTGATCAGACAACGGAATGGAGCTCAGAGAGACAAGTCTATTAATGTGTTAATGAACACATTTATGCATCCATCAATATCTATGTACTATTTTCAGCATCTGCTTTCAGAGTTTGTCCTTTATGAAAATATGAGGACCGTTTGAGTCACATGATTCTGATTCAGTGAGTCCTACTGTAGCCCGAAAGAGCTGCAGCTACAAAATGTGAACATTCCATGTGCATGTTGCACCAAAGCCAGGAAGTAACATCACAAGTTACCTTCCTGTCTTTCTCAAGGATGGTCTGGTCTCTCTGCTGGAGCATGCGCTTCAATGACATCACTTCCTCTTTCAGTTGACTGATCAAGATGAAGTTATCCGTGCCTCCAGAATCCATCGACTGAGTGATTGAACTACTGGAGGGAAAGAAAAAGAAATGCATTTAATATTTAAGGAGAGAATTTGTCAGCCAGTCTGGATGGACAGAGACAGACAGATAGAGAGACGATTACAGTGAGAAGTAAATACCTGTCTCCATTGGATGGCTTTGTCTCTAGTTTGGGTTTTTTCTTTGGCGTTTCCTTCTGAATGCTACACAAGAGAAGCGAATTAGAGTCAATACACCTTAACACAATCTCACAGCATGGACAAAACACACTGGTCATCCTAAATATTAAACTACAGTCAAATACAAATGGCATGCCACCTATGTGTATGTAAAAACAAATGCATCTCACCTCTGCTTCCACAGTCCCTGATCCTGCTCTGGACTTAAAGTACCACTTATTCTGTAACACATCCACGGGACAGCATTTTTGTAAGGATTTTCAATAAACAAGTCTGTATTCTTGTGACTGGACGCCGATGCACTTTGGTTGCTTGTATCTGTATTATATCATTCATGCTTACTTGTGATGCGAACTTCCATGTCTGTGGTGCTGATGGTGATGATGGTGTCTCTGATGTTCTTTCTCACTGAGGGAAGAGGAGTTAGAGTGGGAAGAGCCAAGGCCTTTCCGCTGCTCTTTCGTTTTTTGTAGAACACGGCGATATGAGAGCGTGCAGAGCCAACACAAGAGCTTCCCATCCACCTGCAGAAAGATATAATTGACATCTGCATTAAGTGTGCTCAGTCTTATTTTAGTATTATTTATACAATATTATAGTATTTCATGTTTTGAATTAATTCTTATTTGTATTTATTTTTTCTGTCATTATTTACTCACCCTCAAGTTGTTCCAAAACTGTAGGAGTTTCTTTCTTCTGTTGAAAACAAAAGAACATTTTTAAGAAAGTTGGTAACCAAACAGTTGCCGGTAGCCATTGACTTCCATAGTGTGGAAAAAAAAAAATATGGAAGTCAATGGCTAACGGCAACTGTTTGGTTGCCAACATTTTTCAAAATATCTTCTTTGGTTTGGAACAACTTGAGGGTGTGTTAATGACAGAATTTTCATTTTTGGATGAGCAAACGGGTGCTGCAAAAGTTCAGCTAAAGCCCAAAGTATGCAATGGTCCACGCGATTTTAATCATTAAAAGTGTCCGCACGCAGCCTAATTTTTGTGACTGTGTGGACAGTCTGCATACAACAGCGCAGGAGCGAGGTAAATGTTGGGACAGAACGAGTCTACTAGCTGGTACTGTGCATGTGTCGAACTTGTCCATATACGCGATTGAGTATAATTTGAAATCTGCGAGGACGTGGCTATGTGCGAGATGGAACGGAAAGTGAAGTATACCTGGGCTTTTAGTGTTCTTCTCAGATTTTCAGCACATCTCAGATATTCAGCAAGCCGTTTTAGCTTAAAATATTCCCAGCGTTACTAGTCGTAATTGCATTTTTACTAGTAACAATTCAATTAGAGAGCTCTACAGTTAAATTCTTACTAGTAACAATGCCAATTAGAGAGCTCTCTAAATACATTTTTACTAGATACAATTTCAATTAGAGAGCTCTGCAATTGCATTCTTACTAGTAAGAACTGAATTAGAGAGCTCTGCTATTGCATTCTTACTAGTAAGAACTGAATTAGAGAGCTCTAGAGAAGCGAATTAGAGTCAATACACCTTAACACAATCTCACAGCATGGACAAAACACACTGGTCATCCTAAATATTAAACTACAGTCAAATACAAATGGCATGCCACCTATGTGTATGTAAAAACAAATGCATCTCACCTCTGCTTCCACAGTCCCTGATCCTGCTCTGGACTTAAAGTACCACTTATTCTGAAACACATCCACGGGACAGCATTTTTGTAAGGATTTTCAATAAACAAGTCTGTATTCTTGTGACTGGACGCCGATGCACTTTGGTTGCTTGTATCTGTATTATATCATTCATGCTTACTTGTGATGCGAACTTCCATGTCTGTGGTGCTGATGGTGATGATGGTGTCTCTGATGTTCTTTCTCACTGAGGGAAGAGGAGTTAGAGTGGGAAGAGCCAAGGCCTTTCCGCTGCTCTTTCGTTTTTAGTAGAACACGGCGATATGAGAGCGTGCAGAGCCAACACAAGAGCTTCCCATCCACCTGCAGAAAGATATAATTGACATCTGCATTAAGTGTGCTCAGTCTTATTTTAGTATTATTTATACAATATTATAGTATTTCATGTTTTGAATTAATTCTTATTTGTATTTATTTTTTCTGTCATTATTTACTCACCCTCAAGTTGTTCCAAAACTGTAGGAGTTTCTTTCTTCTGTTGAAAACAAAAGAACATTTTTAAGAAAGTTGGTAACCCCGGTAGCCACGGTAGCCATTGACTTCCATAGTGTGGAAAAAAAAAAATATGGAAGTCAATGGCTAACGGGGTTGCCAACGTTGCCAACATTTTTCAAAATATCTTCTTTGGTTTGGAACAACTTGAGGGTGTGTTAATGACAGAATTTTCATTTTTGGGTGAGCAAACGGGTGCTGCAAAAGTTCAGCTAAAGCCCAAAGTATGCAATGGTCCACGCGATTTTAATCATTAAAAGTGTCCGCACGCAGCCTAATTTTTGTGACTGTGTGGACAGTCTGCATACAACAGCGCAGGAGCGAGGTAAATGTTGGGACAGAACGAGTCTACTAGCTGGTACTGTGCATGTGTCGAACTTGTCCATATACGCGATTGAGTATAATTTGAAATCTGCGAGGACGTGGCTATGTGCGAGATGGAACGGAAAGTGAAGTATACCTGGGCTTTTAGTGTTCTTCTCAGATTTTCAGCACATCTCAGATATTCAGCAAGCCGTTTTAGCTTAAAATATTCCCAGCGTTACTAGTCGTAATTGCATTTTTACTAGTAACAATTCAATTAGAGAGCTCTACAGTTAAATTCTTACTAGTAACAATGCCAATTAGAGAGCTCTCTAAATACATTTTTACTAGATACAATTTCAATTAGAGAGCTCTGCAATTGCATTCTTACTAGTAAGAACTGAATTAGAGAGCTCTGCTATTGCATTCTTACTAGTAAGAACTGAATTAGAGAGCTCTCTAATTCAGTTCTTACTAGTAACAATTGAATTAGAGAGCTCTCTAATTGAATTAGATATCTGCAATTACATTCTTACTAGTAAGAATTCAATTAGAGAGCTCTACAATTCAATTCCTACTAAAAAGAATTACAATTGCAGAGCTCTTTAATGCAATTTTTATTAGTAATAATTGATTTAGAGAGCTCTCTAATTGAATTGTTACTAGTAAAAATGCAATTACGACGAGTAACGCTGGGAATATTTTAAGCTAAAACGGCTTGCTATAAAGCACTGTCATTTTCAATAATCCCATTACAACAGAAAATCAAGACAAAGAATAGTGCTAAATGAAAAAAACAAAAACAGTGCTGTCTTGGTTGCTTGCATAAAGTCAAAACTGCAGCTGTGGGCTACAATCAAATTCAGGATGCGAGCATAACATCTACATGGTGTGAATCTTTTAAAGGTGAAGAGAATTTCTGCACCACTAGCATCGCCAAATGGATTTGCATTTGAATTATGTTTTCAAACAGGTTGTCCTATAAAAAAATAATAATAATTATCTCATATTTTTACTGCCTTACAGACATAATGGCAAGCGTTTCCACTACTATTCCACTATACACAAACAATGCAATACCTTGCTGATAATAAATCAGTAAAGCTGGCTGATCAGTGGGAGGAGTGAGCTTTAATGATTCAGCTCTGTGTTGTTTCTAAACCAACAGCAGTTGTATGCAACTTGTCCAGTAATTAATGACAGACATGATTGAGCGTTTGATGCTGAACAGAACTCTAAGCTCTTGCCTTCAATGTGTTAAAATCTGAAAACAGTGACTCTCCAATCTGTCAGAGCGGAGTGAATCACATCACACACGTAGTGTGAGAGAACACAGCCAGAGTGTGTGGATGAGCAATAAGACTGAATAAGAAGTGCATGAGTGATTGGTCACCTTTCTCCTTCCCTCGTCCTTCCTGTCGAAGGCACACTGCTGCTTGCACTGTTCGCAGGTCTGTGGAGGGCCGTACTTCTTCTCAGAGTTGGTGCAGCGCTGACATTTGGTCCCAATGAATGCAGCAATAATGTTACAGTACTGACATGGCTTTGGCTGAAATTGTTTTAAAAAAAATACGCGTTAGCGCACACATCCGTGGGATTTCCAGTTATTTGAAGATACATACTGTCATGTGAATTTACCGTCCCAAACTGTTTGACATTCTGTGCACATTTCTTACAGATAGTGTTGGTTTTGCTGAGAAAAAGAAAGATTTCCATTAGAACAGATGTTTTACGAGCCAATGTGGCTGGTGGGCAAAGAATTATTTTCCCATCCCTGGTTGTGTATCTGTCGTACCTCTCCTGCTGAAACTCTGACCTGCAGTAGGTGCATTTCACTATAGGGTGTGCGATCCGACACTCCTGCAAGGAAGAAAATACCAATGACACGGGATTAACTTTAAATGTGATTCCTCCAGCATGGTGCTTAGATGAGTGTTCTGTGTATGTAGGTGTATACATACAGGCCACATAGAATCTAACAAGGGCAGTGCAGCTTATTACAATTACATGTATGACTGATGGACTGTATTTTAAAACATAAACGGGTTAAAACACCAGCAGTGGTGTATTAGCTTAAACATAATGTCTGAATGCTTCTGTAGTTCACAATTAACGCGTACACAACTCGCTAGGACACATACATTTACTCCAGACTCTTTAGACGCATGTAAACAGTACGTGCATGTGCGCTCTCACCTTGCAGAGCTGCTGGCCCTGCGACAACTCCTCAAACGGGAACCGCTGGTTACACTTGGTGCAGGCGTACAGGGCCGATGTGGCCATCACCAACCCCACAAACACAGTTACCGCTACTGATAAAATATAAACACACTTACGCGCAGACGACCTTTAACACATGCGATAAAGTGAGACCTGAGCAGATTCAATCCCAATTAAAACGGCACTTAATCCCGACAAATAAAATGGATCCAACCATTTAAAACTGCTCTGCGAATACTATTATAAAAAACATCAGTGGCTTAAACTCATGATTTGAACAACATATAAACTAATACGTAAAAAGAATAACTAAAAAACTGATTTAATTTCTCCGTTTTTCGGCTCCTGGTGAGAATTTTTGCTTTCTCCTTTTTGTATCTCAGTCGTCGGCTCACGAACCGGATGCGACCTGTGACTACAAAGGAAAGACTCAACAGCCAATCAGGTGCCAGCGCCGATGGGCGGGAACAATGGGTTTGAAAAATCTGCACCAATCAAAGAGCTCGTCCCGCCTCTCTAAGAAAACTACGCATTGTTTATTTGTGACGTGTTTGTGATGTAGAGATCTCACCCTTTCTTGTGCATTCGTGTGAAACTGGAAAGAGTACGACTGTTATGGCTCCATTATGGCTCAGACGGGAAATGTGAATTTTCCTTGTAGAGTCTCTAGAGCAAAACTAAACAGAAAAGGTGACAGAATGGTGTATATCAGAAGCTATAGCCCCCATGAGGAATGTAGAGAACGTAGTTGTATTCTAGAAATAATTGTAGTAATTGTATAATTACAGTTGTACGAATTACAGTGGTGATATTCAAGGAATCTTTAATATGATTACTAGTGATTTCCGGCAGGATAATCCCCATTTAAGTTACTTAGAGCTGTAAAAAGAACAGAAAAGATGAACAAGAAAAAAATAAAAATTTCAGCAGGCATATATGTCAGATTCCAATAAATAGTTAGATAACACTACTATACACTCTTTTTTTTTTTTTTTTTATTTTACCCTCAACTATTTTTAACCATAATTTTCATAAGGATTGTGTTCTTGTAGTTAAAGGGTACTCTGCTCACTGCATTTAGTGTTCACTTTCAAGGCTCTCACATGAACATGATGCATCCAGACTATTTGTAAGAAATGCACATTCTGTAGTAACTAAACTAAACAGAATACCTGATTTTTATTATTATTATTTTAAATTTTACATAATTTACTTACTTTTCAATCGTTCAAACTGGACATTGGACAGCAAATGCCACAACGAAACATATAAAAACTATTCGTTTTTATAAAGATTTTCATCTAAATGTCTAATTCAATTTATCACCACATTTCATCGCAGTTAGCCTCACTGTATTTACTTTTTTTTTTTTTTTTGTATTTTACCCTCAACTATTTTTAACCATAATTTTCATAAGGATTGTGTTCTTGTAGTTAAAGGGTACTCTGCTCACTGCATTTAGTGTTCACTTTCAAGGCTCTCACATGAACATGATGCATCCAGACTATTTGTAAGAAATGCACATTCTGTAGTAACTAAACTAAACAGAATACCTGATTTTTATTATTATTATTTTAAATTTTACATAATTTACTTACTTTTCAATCGTTCAAACTGGACATTGGACAGCAAATGCCACAACGAAACATATAAAAACTATTCGTTTTTATAAAGATTTTCATCTAAATGTCTAATTCAATTTATCACCACATTTCATCGCAGTTAGCCTCACTGTATTTAGTATTTGCTCCTGACACGTTTTCTACACTGTTCTACATGTAAATCGACAAACATTTAAATTACTATATGAATTACTATATTACTATATAAATACTAAAGAAAAAAATTGATAGCCATACTAAACATTGGTGCTACCCGCCATAAAACCGAAGAAGAAGAAGATAGCCATACTGCTAAAATCATTTTTTTAATAATAGATCAGTTAGTGCGTCACTCTATGCAAAATCAACGCGACTCGCGTTCTGTAACGCACTTTTGTGTGCGCCTGATTAAAAAAAAGATGGCGGATCACTCGGTAAGTAAACAGACAGTTGGTTCTTATGTAGTTTTAGTGGCTATTTAAATTACATTTGTTCAGTCTTTGTTGTTCGATGTCATTTATAATCGCGTTATGTCCTCATAGGTTGAGATCACCGAGGGCTGTCGACTTCCCGTGCTGCGAAAAAATCAAGAAAATGAAGACGAATGGCGTAAGTATCAGCCTGACAGCAGCGTATAGAATGTACACATAACACTAGCAGCTTCTCTGCATTACTCAGCGCTCATGTGTACAAAAGTAGCTACATGTGAATATAAGAATAAACATATCTATCTATCTATCTATCTATATAGTAGTATATATATATATATATATATATATATATATATTATATATAAGTAGATATTTAAGGATATAACTGTTTGCTTGACCAAAAGTGATTCATAATTTTGTCCCTTCATAGCTTTCGCTGAAATTCTCAGTGTCAAAGACATCCATGGGAAAAAGCTTTACTATGTCCACTATATTGACTGTGAGTATTAATTATTAGCTTTGGTCTTTGGTAAATAATTTGGTCACTTACCTCATTACATGATTCCCTTTATTCAGCCTTTAATTTCAAAGAAAAAAAAAACTAAATTTTTTTGTTTGTTGGAAGTCAATAAGCGCCTGGACGAGTGGGTTACTCCAGACCGGCTGGATATTAAGAAGCTCCAATTTCCCAAGAAGGAGGCAAAGACTCCCATGAAGGATGGCCTGCCTGGGTCTAGGCCGAGCTCCCCAGAGAGAGACGTGGTAGGAGAATCCACTCTTCACCCTGTGACTCTAGACTTAGAAACAGCACTCCCCCACTTCAGTGGCAGAGATATACAGTATATCATATGCAGCTGTTTTCAAATTTGCATCCTGTTCAGTCTCTCACTTTCTGTTCAAATTTAGAAGAAGAGTCTAGATCTCCATGTTCAGTCTGCTTCAGCTACTTCAAGAGGCAAAACCCTCCCCACACCGGTACAGACGATCCCTGCCCATTCTTTTTTGCCAATCAATCTGCACAGCAAGAGTTTATGATGAATGGGCTGAATTAAAGACTAATTTGAATAAGCTCATTATACACTTTTCAAACAGTGTGAGGGATGCAGTTTTTGCCTCGTCTCGATTTAAACTGCACATAGCATTTAGAACCTTTTATGTGATGTGTAAATTAAAGATATTTATTGCAAAATAATTATAGCATTGTAAAAGGAATTACATAAGATTAAATCTTTGAAAGATGCAAAGTTATAATGTACATCTAAAATACTAGATATATTTTTAGTATTTATTGCACAGGGAACTAAAAAAAAGATGTTTTGTTACTCCTAAAGCAAGTCTATTCATTTTGCAAACTGTATGTAAAATCTCCTAATACAGCCAGACCACATTAATCAGAACATTCTCATGACTCCTTATTTATTTCATGAGGTAAGTGGCAGAAGTTTACTCATGGTTATGTTTTTAGGTATGATGAATTTTAGAGAACTTTTTAAATTTTACCTTTTAAAGAACATTGCACTCACTTTTTATGCAGAGAAAAACTAGCTGTCCTGTTTCTGTTTGGTCTTACAGAAAAGGAAAGCAGAGTCAGTCTCTTTGGCAACACAAGTGACCGCAGCGACTCCAGTGCCTTCACTTCCTGGTTCTGCGGAGGCGAGTCAGGCCTCTGTCTATCCCACAATGAGAGATTCCTCTTTCAGCATTAAATCCAGAGATGAACATGAACCACTCACCTCTCTCACTACAGTAAGAAATGACTGTGTTTGAAACAATTCGAGAATAGTTTGTCTCTTCTATATATATATATATATATTTCTTTATTGATTGATTGATTTATTTTTTAAATTAATTATATAGTATTTTTTTAAATATCATTTTAAAAATCAAACCTTTCTTTATTTCCTTTGCTTCTTCCTCCTGGAAGAATGGCACAACCTCCATCCAGCGTCATCTTATTCCTCCTCTGCCTGGGAGAAAAAGAAAAAGTTGTGGAGGGACAGACGAGGTATGTCCTGCAGATAAAAATGCTCGTTCTCAAAATCAACATGTCATGAATATACCATGACAATGGTCCTGTAAGATGTTAAGCAACTGTTAAAATTAGGATTGTGACATTTTAGGGCACTTCTATTATTTTTATCTCATGAAGGTACTTTGCTATACTATTATTTAACTATAGTACTATAGTTACACTGAACAAAATTATAAACGCAACACTTTTGTTTTTGCCCCCATTTTTCATGAGCTGAACTCAAAGATCTAAGACTTTTTCTATATACACAAAAGGCCTATTTCTCTCAAATATTGTTCACAAATCTGTCTAAATCTGTGTTAGTGAGCACTTCTCCTTTGCCGAGATAATCCATCCACCTCACAGGTGTGGCATATCAAGATGCTGATTAGGGATTATCTCGGCAAAGGAGAAGTGCTCACTAACACAGATTTAGACAGATTTGTGAACAATATTTGAGAGAAATAGGCCTTTTGTGTACATAGAAAAAGTCTTAGATCTTTGAGTTCAGCTCATGAAAAATGGGGGCAAAAACAAAAGTGTTGCGTTTATATTTTTGTTCAGTGTATATAGGTGAAATATTGTGTTATACAAGTTCTGTGCTATGCAAACAGTTATATTAGAAACCAACACTGACTACTAGTGAGAGCAGAGTGAGAACTGCGTTCCAACCAAAACTAAATGACCAACCAAAAAACCAGATGTTTTCCAATGAAATTCTGGTTTCTGCTCTACTATGACTTACCTTCCTCCATTCAAATTTCCCAAAGCTTTGCAACCCCTTGTGTTTTTCTAGATGGTAAAGATGTTCCAGAATAACAGCCCTCGCTGCTCCACCATCTATTTGCTGCCAGGAGAGGTCCGGCTCCTTTACTTCCCATTGCTTTTGCTTTGGTTTGAGTGTCTTGTCAGAATGGAGGCTTATGGCTGTTAAAGAATCAGGTTCTAGATAGGATTCTGTAAATGAAATAATAGAGTCCATTGCACTGAATACATAATATTTTTGGAAAGAAATCAGGTAAACCTGCCATAAAAAAAAAAAAAAACGTTTACATGAAACCCACAAACATGTTTTAAATATGAAGAACATTCACATGTTTTGATGGTTCATATTATTCTCGCCGACTCTACTCTTATCTCAGGACTCTCAGGACAGTTCAGATGGAATCCCATCTGCCCCACGCATGACTGGTAGTTTGGTGTCAGACCGCAGTCATGATGACATTGTGACGCGAATGAAGAACATAGACTGTATTGAGCTGGGCCGGCACAGACTGAAGCCTTGGTACTTCTCTCCATACCCACAGGAGCTCACCTCTCTGCTCATTCTCTACCTCTGTGAATTCTGTCTCAAATACCTCAAGAGCCTCAAATGTCTTCAAAGACACCTGGTAAGACTAGTTTGAAGACTTTAGGCTTAAGGTGTGGTCACATAAGCAAAATTAAACAGGCATCGTCCATTGTCAGTAGTAAAGCTATGCATGAGGCACATCACACACTGAAGTCACATTTAATTTGGTCAATGCAGCGAATTTGTGTGACCAACTTGAACACCATCAAAATCTGCTTGGAGAACATTTTCACCCTCATGCAGAACTCTTGATTGCACGGATTCCTATTGAAAATTTGCAATGGTAAATGTGACTACATCCTTAAAAACATGTTATAGTTACACATATTTTGTGTATAATTGGTATTACATTTAATACAATTATTACTCCTGTAACTTTTAAAGACGAAATGCAACCTTCGGCATCCACCAGGAAATGAGATCTACCGCAAAGGAACCATCTCCTTTTTCGAAATAGATGGCAGAAAAAACAAGGTGTGTAATAAGAGGCAGATGACAAAATTAGAGTTTGGATTAGTGATTTGACACAAATAACAAAAAAAAAACTATGTTAAAGTGGCTAAACTTAATAAAGAATATTGAAATGTTGCTATTTGGACACTTTTTTTGTTTTACTTGCACTAATAGGGTCCAGTGCGCCTGTTGTTGCACGTACTATACATCTTTGTGGTCTCTTGATGGTCTTTTAAATCTTTGATGCTCTTTCACTGCACAGGCATATTCCCAAAATTTGTGCTTACTGGCCAAATGCTTCCTGGACCATAAGACCCTGTACTACGACACCGATCCTTTCCTCTTCTATGTTATGACGGAGTATGACTCTAAGGGTTTCCATATCGTTGGCTACTTCTCAAAGGTATATTCTTTATCTGCTGGCATCTATTGTTTTATGCTTTTTAATCCTTCAAACATTTGCATGTACTATATTTCCTAAAAAAATGAACGCCTCTTGGTTTGATAGTCTCTAAAGTGTCCAAATAGTCTTTGAGGCCACTATATTAAATGTCTTTTTTTTCTCTTTCATTAAAGGAGAAGGAATCAACAGAAGACTATAATGTGGCCTGTATCCTGACCTTACCACCTTATCAGAGAAGAGGCTATGGCAAACTACTAATTGAGTTCAGTGAGTAATTTTACAGTTCTCAGGACTAGTTAAATTGAGTTAGGCAACATTTTTGCTCAATTTTCAGATTTTCAGTCAATAATTTATGCCACAATGTTATTTAATATAATAAGCCCTGAATGTTGTGGGCCTTGTTTCACGTCACATCTTGTCTCCAAGGTTATGAGCTCTCAAAGGTGGAAGGAAAGACAGGCACCCCAGAGAAACCTCTGTCTGATTTGGGCCTGCTCTCCTACCGTTCATACTGGTCCCAGACCATTCTGGAGATACTCATGGACCTCAAATCAGAGAATGGAGAGCGGCCACAGATCACCATCAAGTATGTGCCCACTGTTTTTATTGTACTAAGGAAATACTTTGTAGGCACAGTTTTCTAGCAGTGTTCTTGCCTTTGTTGTTTTTAGTGAAATTAGCGAGATCACAAGTGTCAAGAAAGAGGATGTAATATCAACTCTTCAATACCTCAACCTCATCAATTATTATAAGGTAAAAAATCACTTTCAGTGAAAGCAGAATGCACCTTTCTTTATTTAAGCTCTCAAATGGAATTATTTTGCGGTTGAAAGTCAGACAACATTAGTCATATTCTTTGCTAATTCAGATTGGTTTTGCTCTTCTCCATTGCAGGGTCAATATATCCTCACCTTGTCTGAGGACATAGTGGAAGGTCACGAGCATGCCATGCAGAAACGCCATCTCCGCATTGATCCCAAATGCCTGCATTTCACTCCTAAAGACTGGAGCAAGAGGGGCAAGTGGTGAAGTTCAGAGGAGGGCTGCTGGCTCACAGCTACAGAGAGCAATTAAAACCAACATAAATACTGTAAATAGTCTTGTATTTATGTACTTTTATGGTTTTTATATCAAGCACTTGTTCGCCAATATTTTGAGCCATTTCAAAAATGTAACTTAATGTGATGTGTAAATAAACAGTCTGTTTGTACTGTTTGGGGTTATTAAGACGTTTTCTCAGTCACTATAGATTAAAAGATAAAAGATTGTATCTCAGCTTCGGTGCTTTGTGCATTTTTTTAAGTATGTGACGCATTACATGTATTTAATATTCCCAATATTCAATTACATGTTGTATCCTACTATACTCAGACTGTACAACTACACATACTAAATGTAAACATCCCCACATGAACGAAACACCATCTATTAGCTAGGTCCAGGTACTGCAGATGTTTTATTGCTGTGGACGACTCCCAACTGAATTAGTCAACACTTTATTTGTCAACAATGTTAATGTATAAGCAAAAGTTAGATTATAGAGCATATTCTATAACATGATTACATAGTACATTACATAGTCATTTTAAACAAGTGCAAGAAAGTTTGGAATTTCAAGTAAAGACAAGTCTACGCAAAACCCTGAGGCTGAAAAAACAAGAAGGGTCTGGCTGCAGCCTTGCACTTGCACTCTCAGACACTTGCGCTTCCGCTAGCGAAGTCACTTGCAGTCTTTTTTATTTTCTTCTATTTATTGATTACTTTTTGTTTGAATCTCTCAACATTTTACAACAGTAGCCAGGTGGTGAAGACAAGAAAAAAGAAACTAACTTACAATGTCACTTGCAATCGCCACTTGCACTCTCCGATACCTGCGATGTCACTTGCAATCGACACAAATCGTGCGTGTTGCCAATGGAGACAAGAAGCTGTGGTGGTGATTAAACGATTAAAACTAATTTTATACTATACCGTACAGGGTCCTGCAAGAAAAAGACAAGACCCGCAAATCCGTGGCTACAGAACAGCAGAATATGAACGCAACGCACAAAATCTCTCCTTAAGCGTTTTCCTCCTGTAGAAAAACATAAACACTTAATATGGCTTAATGTATTAAGATACATTAAGTGCAATTAAAAGATCAAATTCAATATATAGTTATTATTTAATGTACTACAAGGCAAGCAGATGGCCATGAACACAATGCGCAAACTTTCACTTGTCCTCCAATTCTTCCCTGCCGAAACAGAGGATAACCTTCATCTCTAAAATAATTTTTTTTTAGAGGATAACTTAGTTAACCAAACCCTACAGCTGTCTGTTAACTCTTCTCTGACGGCGCAGAGGATAACACATTTGTACTGGTCTTAAAGGTTCTTTTGGATAGAGTGGCACTCACCAACCCTTGGTTGTACAGAAAGATTCAGTCTGGAACGAAGTCAGATCTTTGTTGAGCTTGAAGTTTCAATCTGGATTCAGGTGAGGAGCTCTATCTGGGTCACGGCATCAAAACTGTAGGAAACTTTTTCCTTGTCGAAGCAGAAACCAGGAGACGCTGGGATATCTTTCATACAGAAGTCACTCTTTATTGAGGACTCGCTCTGAGAGTGCAAGTATGAGAATGCAAGTCTGAGAGTGCAAGCGCAAGTCTGCAGCCAGACCCTTTTGGAAAAAACTGGCCTCAACTTCCCTCTGCATCAAGATGATGCAGGTAGAATCCCAGTGACATCACAATACTTTGGTCATGTGATGCTCAGTCACAGAGTTCTACTACATACAGCTCATAGAGTACAAGCCCTAATGTTTCTAATATGTATTAATGCTTCAATAGTCTTAATAAATGTATTAATATAATACTAGTATCAAACAGTTTTCGTGATTAAAAGCTTCTTCCATCCATCCAGCCAGCTGGTAGCAGCGAGGTGAATGTTACTGTGTGAATTTACATCAGTTGTGCATCACTGCAAGTAACATGAGAACCATGTGACACGCTCACACGGTGTGTGGGGATCTACATTCCTTAAAGCTGTCAAGCACTTATACGTAAGTTTGCACAGGTGTGATGGAGCGTGTAGGAGACCCTGCCCTCTCAGAGGATGACGAGGCCGTACGATTGGCCGCCTCGCGCTGCAGCTCTTCCACCCTCTTCTGAAGCTCTGCCCGTTTTGCTAGCAACTCTTTGTAGCACTGATGGACAGGCTCCTAAAACACATTGTTCATCAAACTGAGACTTTCAAACAAAACAGACAGCACAAGCCTCATTAGCCACATAAGTTCTTAAAATGATAACTAAAATGTCAGATGTTTAGTTGATGGATAATATAATTACATCACTAATTATGCGCTTAGGTAATATTTATTCACAAAAAAAAAAAAAACTCTATAGATACTTTTTTTTTAGTAACACAACCTCAGTACACAACAGGGCTTTTCACATTTGAAATAGTTAACCCTGTGTCATTCTAAACCCTGGGTAAATGTAATTCTGGGTTACCATGATTCAAGTTTTACATTGCTCAAATTTTTCGTTGGGTTAACCATTAATCCTGGGTATTCATAAGTTGACACTGTACATTCCTAAACCCCATGTCAGCGTTCTTATTTGTGGTTTCAGTGGCATTGATTGGACAAATGCAGTCCAATACTGTTTAGTTTTTCCTGAACTGACTTTTCGGGTGGACTTTAAAGGCAAGAATTAAAGTGTCTCTTCTTCATTCCAGTTCACGTTTTCCATCACCATTCGACATTTTTCCCCTCAAACGCTGAAAACTGTTTATACAACTCACTGTGTTTCCATGAATGTTCAAGCAGGGTTTCACAACTCTGGGTAAAAGAGGTGCTAACCCCGCTTCTAAATTACAAGTGTGAAACAAAACTTTACCCGCAGGGTTTAGAACGACAATAACCTGGGGTTTAAGTGCAGTGTGAAAAGCCCAAATGAAATGTCTTTTAAATATCAGACGAATGTGAGCAAACTTTAGCTAGCAGAGTCAGATAATAAACCTGACAATTTCCACACCTACACATCCATTAAAACCTGGAGTGTACCTGTGGTCGCATGCGAGGATTCCAGCGTATGTAATAGGTGACCCAGAGCTGGAGGTGTCGTATACCGACGGTGGGGAAGAGCACATGGGAGGGATAATGTACGTACAGTGGATTCACAAACTCCTCTAGCTGACTGTTCACAAATGACCATAAAGACACAGTGTGCTTCGGGACTTCCTAAACACAAAAACAGACAGTCCCTTAGACCTACACATACTCATATAAGCATCTTATAAATAAACACAAGTCTCACACGAATTTATAATTTAACATAATGACAAAGGATCATTTACTGTAAGTTGCTTTAGATAAAAGCATCTGCCAAATTACATTCTGATCCATTAAAGGCTACTTTTTAAACTTTAATTTTCAAACTTACTGTAGCGAATCAGCTCATGGGGAAATATGAATAATTAATCATTGGGTGAGGGGTCTGTGAACGTTTGTTAATCTAATGAATAATTGATTTGTTAAATCAAATGAAAAATGGTGTGTCTGATTGGTCCAGACGCTACATTACTGTGCAAATGAGATGCATACAAAGTGTACAAACATTTATGCCCATGGCCATTCTCTCTCTTACCTCTTTGAGTCTTTGCTGCTCACTGTTACACAGAAATGTGCCAAAAAGGCAGCTGTAGAGTTGATCCAGTATTGTTATGAGGAAATACTCATTGAATTCGAAAGCTGCAGGAAACTACAAACAGACACATATTTATTACTTATACAGACACAGACAGACATAGAAAATACACTGAAGACACAGGCAGGTGGTTGCTCTGGTAACTCTGGGGTGTTTTGCACTCACCTGTCTTGTCATCTGCCAGACACAGTCAATGAACTGCAGGAAGATCGGAGAGCGATCTGCATCTGTGTGATTCTTATCACCATGACCCACTCTCTATATTCACAAAAATAATCATTTATTCATAATTAACAAATTGACTTAAAATAACTGCAAAACATGATATAATAACACTAAAAAAATAACTGACACTGCTGTTTTACACTATTCAGTGAGTAAGATTTTTTTATATTTTTAAAAGAGGTCTCTTATGCTCACCAAGGCTGCATTTATTTATTTGTATTTTAAAATATGTTCAAATATAATTTATTCCTGTGATGGTAAAGCTGAATTTTCATCAGCCATTACTCAAATTGTCAGTGTCACATGATCAAAAAATTCTAATATGTTGAATTGGAGCTCAAGTAACATTTCTAATTATTATCAATGTTGAAAAAAGCTTTGCTTCTTAATAATTTTGTGGAAACGTGATCAATTTTTTTAGGATTCTTTGATTAATATAGAATGATGAATATTAAGTTAAAAAAAGAACAGCATTTATTTGAAACATCTTTTGTAATTTTATAAATGCCTTTACTGTCACTTTTGATCAATTTAACGCATCCCTTCTGAATAAAAGTATTAATTTCTTTACAAAGAAAATCATACTGACTCTAAATTTTGAATGATAGTGTACATATGTTTTTGTAGCTTTATAAATGGTTAAAAGTTAAGTGTATAACTAGATATTACATTCTATAGGACTAAAAAATAGCAAATAATTCACACATGATATTTGAATGAAAATTGTATTTCTATTAGAAAGGCTAAAATTAGTTTCTAGAGTAGCTGTGCAGCACATGAAATAAAGAAATTGGCCATCTATCACAGGCGCGGCTTCAGAATCAAATCACTGAGGGTGCTTCTTAAATTAGTGAGGGTGCTCTCTCTCGCTATATATGTATATATATATATATATATAAATCAATTTTTAAAAATTTATAAGAGCATGTGTAGTTACAAATCTCAAGACCTCGTGGGACTTTAGCAAAGGCAGTGTTTCACAGCGACTCGTTCATGCATGATTTCTGTCCTTCAGGTCCTTTTTGACAATATATACAGTATATATATAAATAATATATTTGTGCAGTCCATTGCTATGGCGCAAGAGCGTTCCCTTTATAATCACTAAAAGCTGTCACTCATCTTTGTTCATCGCAATCTCACAAAGTTACGTTATAATCAATGAAGTTCTCTACGCTGCATAATTAATCTCTTATTTACATCGAGTCTACACTTTGTTATAATGAGATGATTTGTGCTGAACGCAACACCTGAACAAAAAACTGTGGTGATTTGAGCGGTGAGTGGATTCTAACTTAAATGCCTCTGATTGGCTGTTGGGTTCCAGAAATCAACAAATATGTTTGTGATTGGCTACATTCCTCAATGCTGCAAAAGATGTTGAAATAGAAACCGACCTCCAGAGCGCAAACCATAAAGCACTGGATAGTTTGCCAAATCTGCAATGAAATGCCATTATTACAGCATTAACTGATGGTGCTATTGATTTCGTTTGAGGGTGCTTAGTACCCCCGTAGAGCCGGGCCTGATCTATCAATATAATGTTATGTGCCCAGTGTAGACACAGTGCACTTATATAGGACACTATAAAGCAGTCATTATTATAGGGAATAGTGAATGAGTTCACAAATAAGCAAGTTGGGATACAGCAAACCTTTTATCCCGTTACAGTCCTGCTTGTTGCTGTATCACGTAGACTACAACTGGATGACTGACCTGTTGGAAGCGGTGACCGAAGCTGAGCCACTCTTTTTCCAGCAGTATCTGAAAGCCTCGTATGGTTCTGTAGTGAGAGTCCAGCATTATCAGGGCCAGTGAGGTCAGCTGAGGAGTTCTGTCCCAGCCGTCACTGCAATGAACCACCACTGAGGTTTTCCCAGACTCCACCTTATCAGCTATCCTTAAAGCTCCTGCCAGAATCAACTATCACACACACACACATACACACCACACAATCAGTGCCAACTTCATCATCATCATCATGTTTCTTAACATTCGAGAAAGGTGATTAACGTGATCAATCTCGTCTCACCTTAATATGCTCCAGCCAGTGGGTGGACTCGAGATTGGAAAGCCAATGAGAGTCCTCAATTTTGGGATAGACAACCTCCTTCAGTTTCCGTAGAGACTCACGCATTACATGAATGTTGTGAATATCCAGAAACACCAGTTCAGCATTCTGATAAGCATCTTCACTCTCATATCCACCTCCTTTCATCTAAAATACACATGGACACAGGCTTTCAAAGTTTCCCTTTCATTTAAAACAGACACTTGAAAAGAAAGTGCATGTTTACCTTGTTAGCTGCAGCATTCACACTTGGTCTGGCATCAAATATGAACATTTTGTGTGATTGGGCGTTTGCATCCATAATGGCCTGAAGGAGCTTTTCATCTTCTTTGCAGCGGCGACCGTTCTGGCCCACCATCGGTTGACTGGCACGAACCACTGCGGCCTGGCTCTCTGGGTGAATCCATGATAGCACCTAAACCAGGGAAAGCCAATAGCTTCAGTGGTGAGGCCCGAGGACGAATAATTGTGCACACACAGAATGACGTGTGATGATTCAGAAACGTCTCATGACACTGACCGGAATGCGTCCTTTGGCCCTAAAGCTGGAGACACGTCGCAGTTCCTCATCAGTAATGGTTACTGGGACAACTAGAGCTGCTGGGTATGAATCACATAGCTCATAGTGATCATTTACTTTGGTGATCCTCCAGCTCTCTTTTGCAAGACCCTACACACACACACACACACACAC
>NW_015558617.1:198058-202511 GCF_001515605.1 Sinocyclocheilus anshuiensis | reverse complement strand
ACACACACACACACACACACACACACACACACATACTTGTATTTAAAACATGACTCACAGATACTCGATTCTTAGCAGCTAATAACAGCATTCTGCATTTAAATATATTTGTAAAATGATGCTAAACTGTTTAAATGATTGTTGTCCCAGACAAACTATATCCTCTCTTGTAACACTATATCCAGTCTAATTCTTTTCAAATAATAAAATTGTTAATATTTAAATGATTCTATTCTTTTTTTAATAATACATTTATTATTATATAAATACTAGGTAATAAAATTAAACATTCATAATGAACTGTTGAATAATAAAATCATTATCATCCAAGTGGATGCTGCACACTGGTGGTGGTTGAGGAGAGACCCCCCCACATGATTGTAAAGCGCTTTGGGTGTACAACAATACACAGTAAAGCGTTATATAAATGCATCAATCATTCATTCATTCATTCATTCATTCATTCATTCATTATTGCAAAACAAACCCCTTCAGGGTGATAAAAGCCACCTGTGCTTCACATTAGAGTCCTGATTATCCTAAAAGGATTTATTTTGCAATATCAGATGACTGTATATTATCACCTTGTAACTCAAAAACAAACAAATTAATAAACACTGTACCTGTCTCTTGTATTCAGCCAGGGGATCATACACCCTCCATCCATTCTCAGGAAACACCTGTTTATACTCAAATGCAAAGAGAGACTAGACAAAGAGAAGGGGAGGAGACATAGTGAGTGATACGAATTAATTTTAGGCTGAGGATAAATCAGTTAAATTAGGTATATAAAATATATTTTTATGCTGTGTTAATATACACTCTCTGTCTATTTATGTTTCTCACCATGTTGTTTGACACTGGAAAAGCAAACTTCATCAGAACCTCAAACACTGATTTCTTTAGTGAGTCCTCAGGCTCCTTGTGCACAAAACGTAGATTCCTCATATCCTACAAGCCATATATACATTAAGCAAATTTGCAAAAAAAATAAAATAAAATTAACCGTAAGGGTTTATTCTGCTGCTCAATTTCATGTCCTGCCTACATCTTCAATGGCCCCACCACAAATCTATTATATTTTATTTTTAGCAATGTATTTTCATATGTGCCAGATGTTCACATACATAAAATGACAAAAGCACATAGCAAAATTACTAAAACTAAAACTATAAAATGAAAAGTTAAAGTATAAAAATTAAAGTAAAATAAAAATACTACAATAACAACATATTATTAATATTATATATATATATATATATAGTTTTAATTTAAATTATAGTTTAAGTTTAAATAATAAGATGGAGGAACTTGAGGCCATTGTCAGGAATCAAAACGTATACCGGGAGAGCAGCCTTTTGTGTTTTTGTGAAACGTGGCTGAGAGACTGTATTCTCGATTCCATCAGAAGTATCAATGGCTTCCGGACAATTTATGCAGACAGGGACACCAAAGTTACCAGTAAGCGAAGAAGCAGGGGGCTTGCTTTTATCATAAATAACAAGTGGTGTAACCCTGGACACATTACTATTAAGGAACAAATATGCAACAAGGACATTGAACTCTTAGCAGTTAGTCTGACACGGTATTATTTATCGAGGGAGTTCTCTGTTGTGATTGCTATTGTTGTTTACATTCCTCCATCTTTCCATGCAGAAACACCCTGTGCTTTGTTGCAGACTACTGTTACGAGATTACAAGCTAAATATCCAGACTCTTTCATTTTTATATCCGGTGATTTTAACCATGCCTCCTCCTTCTCCAACTTTCTGCCCACGTTTAAACACTTCATTGACTGCCCTTACAAGAGAAAACAAAACACTTGATCTCTTATATTCTAATGTTAAAGAAGCCTATAAATGCTCTGCCCTGCCACCACTCAAGTTTTCTGACCACAGACTAGCTTATCTATCCCCTACTTATACTCCTGTTGTGAAAAGAATGCCTGTCACCACCAGAACAGTAGAACGCTGGTCCCATGAATCCATAGAATCTTTGCATGGTTGCCTGGAAAAAAACTGACTGGGATGCCTTCTGAGAATCCTATGGGGATGATATTGATGGTCTTACTGACTGTGTCACAGAATACATTAAGTTTTGTACAGATATCTATACACCCAGCTGAGTGATTCGGTGTTATTCCTGTAATAAACCGTGGGTAACCAGAAGCCTGAAAGCACTGTTAAATCTGAAGGAAAAGGCCTTCAGGACTGGGGACATAGTTAAAGCAAAGGAAATGCAACGCGAATTGAAGGTAAAAATGAAGGAAGGGAAGCAAATCTATAGTATATAAACTGGAACAACAGTTGGAGCAGGACGGGGCGAAACAGGTCTGGGCTAGAATGAGAAAAACCATGGGCCTTGAGCAGAAGGGGGAATCACTGCTCGTTGGAGACCAAGTCCTTGTTGATGATCTAAATATGTTTTTCAACAAATTTGACTTTCTCACCACTTCCCATCTGGCGCCGGTGGTTAATGTCCCCCCCCCTCACCATCTCACCACCAGCTGCACCTTTAATATTCACCTCTCTCCAGGTTTAGAGGGAACTGGACAGACTAAAGCAAGGAAAGGCGGCTGGGACTGATGGAATTAACTTCTAAAAGCCTGCTCCAGTCAACTGTGTGAAATTTTCTCTCATCTGTTCAATTTGAGCCTGCGGTTGCAGAGGATTCCTTCTTTGTGGAAAACATAGTGCCTGGTCCTCGTTCCCAAATGGAAACATCCAACAGACCTCAAGGATTACAGACCCATCGCCCTCACCTCTCACATAATGAAGACACTCGAGAAACTGGTCCTCTCCTACATCAGGCCCAAAGTGTGTACATTCACTGACCCTCTACAGTCTGCATACTTGCCTAATATCAGTATGGACGACGCTCTCATCTACATGATTCAGAGGGTCTATGCACATCTGGATAACCCTAGTGCAATTGTAAGAATTATGTTCTTTGATTTCTCAAGTGCATTCAACACCATCCAGCCGAACTTGCTGGGTGAGAAGATGAGGAGGAGGTGCAGGTGGCGTTGCAGCATGTTTCCTGGGTGATTGTCTATTTAACTGCCAGACCAAAGTATGTGCGAAGTACTGTACTGTGTAGTACAGGGGCCCCACAGGGAACCGTTCTGTCTCCTTTTCTGTTTAGTCTGTATACATCTGACTTTCAATACAACTCTAAAACCTGTTTTCTTCAGAAATATTAGGATGACTCAGCTGTTGTGGGCTGCATCAGGGATGGTTGTGAGGAAGAATACAGGAGTACAATTAGGGACTATGTGGGCTGGTGTGATAATAATCACCTGAGGCTTAACATCTCTAAGACCAAAGAAATGGTCATTGACTTTAGGAGGACGGGGCTCAAACTAGATCAAGTTTCCATTCTGTGAACGGATGTGGATCTCATTTCCAACTATAAGTACGTCGGAGTACAGCTGGTTAACAAACTGGACTGGTCGAGCCACGTGGAGGCTGTACTTTTTAAGAAGGCTGTGATCTTTTAATATTTGTCAACCTCAGCTGTGCACCTTCCATAAGACTGTTGTGGCCAGTGCTCTCTTCTTTAGGGTGGTGTGCTGGAGGGTGGGAGCACATACATCAGACAGGAACAGACTAAATAAACGGATTAAAATGGCAAGCTCCATCATTGGCATCACACAGGATTGAGTGGAACAGGTGGCGAAGGTGAGGATGCTGAGAAAAATAAAACCTATTATGAACAATGACATGCACCCACTACATGCCTTAAAAGTGTTTCAGTACAGCACTTTCAGTGGCAGGGTAATTCTACCAAAATGCAAGACTGAACGGCATCGCAAGTCTTTCCTGCCTGCTGCCATTAGGTTTTTTGATGTGCAATAACTGTGTGTATCTTTGTCTTAGTTATATTTAATAATACTTTTTTATTTATTTGTTTTTGTTTCAACTTTATTGTTTTTATTATTTTATTTTTAGTATTATTATTATAGTGTAATATAGTGTTTTCGGTTTAAATGTTATTTGTTATTGTATTATCAGTTTTGGGAATAGTTTGTTTTTGTTAATATATTTTGGAGTGTAGTATGTTTTATGTAAATATCTTTTGTTTGATTTTAGGAATGTAGACACAGACAGGTAGATAGATTGTTGTTGTCTGTGTGTAAGGTCTGAACGTGACTGCTGCTATTGTAACAATGTCCTGTGAAGGATTAATAAAGAATGTAAAGTAAAGTAAAGTTTGTACTTTTTTGTTGTGCTTTTGTCATTTTTATTAGTTTTTCATATTTCTGTTTAGCTTTCTTTTTTTATTCCATTTTAGTACTTAAGTTCAGTTAAGTTTAGTTCTAACATTTTTTACATTTTTCATCTAATTATATTCCAGCTTAATTTAAATTAATGATTTAAATATATATATATATACATACAGTATATATACATACAGTATATATATATATATATATATATATATATATATATAT
>NW_015558617.1:191845-197111 GCF_001515605.1 Sinocyclocheilus anshuiensis | reverse complement strand
CAAAACTATTTATTTTTCATATTTAAAAAAAAAAATCACTTAAAACCTTGCAGACAAGGCCGTACGAGACATCTCCTCTGCTAGTTGCTGCTCCAATCTTCTCTACTCTGCTCAAAACTCCAAGTGGTAGATCTAGTCCAAACACTGGCTCCTAGACAACAAATAAGGTTATTGAAGTCTTCAGTTTAGAAATTCTCTCCAACAGTCATACAGAAACAGCATGAGCGCATGGCTCTTACCCTGTCAGTGCACCTGAAGAAAAGTCTATAGTTAGTGACGGTCAGAGATCCTCTAACAGGCCCAATGAACGGACAAATATAAGTCACGTCTTTAGCTGTGGACACACACACAATAAACACATACTTTAAAACCATCAGAATAGATGATGTACAGAAGTCAATATAATATAATACCACAAATACCGGAATCCTGAACCAGTTCCTCTGGCAGAAGAGGAAGTTCGCCTTTACTGGTGTCTTTGTAGACCTGCACACAGAAGAACATGAGATCAATGCACAGGAACTGAGACTTGATCCAAGTTTTACACTCACATTTACACTGTAATACCTTTTCGATTGCCCTTCCTTTACTCTGTAAGGAAGAAAAAAAACAGATGGGGTTTAGTTATAAAAACAGTTCAGAACATACAAGTTTTAAGAACAGAATAAGAAGTGCTGGGTTGGACTTTGGTCCTGACTGACCCGTAGCTCTGTGTCTGAAACTCTGGTGCCACTTGAGCGGTCTGAACGCGTTGTGGTAGAGCTGAAAGGATATTAGAGGAAGAAGATGGATTAAAGCACACCTATGAGCTTTACGCATTAAAGAAACAGTTTTCTCAGAAATGAACATTCTGTCATCAATTACTGATCCTCATGTTGCTCCAAACCTGTATGTCTTTATTTCATCCATGGAACATATAGTACTACAGAATGTTAGAGACTGACAGCCACAGCCATCATTCACTATCATTACATCTGCTTTTCTTTACAGTAAAAATGAGTCGCGTCATTCTGCCTAACATCTCCTTTAATGTACTACACAATAATGAAAGAAAGTCAGTCATATGGGTTTGGAACAAAATAATGTTGAGTAAATAATGGCTATCCCGTCTGACAGAGAAATAATCATACATAGATTCAGCACTCCTCACAGAAAGCTTCAAAAATATTATATAAACGTCCGGGAACGTCTTTCATATAGCGCGTTTGCGAAAGTAAGTATTGTAAACATTCATTCAGTAATGCATATGCGTGAGAGAGTGTGTTTGTGTTTTCTTTTGGTACCTGCACAGCGACTCCACACTGTCCACACTGCCGCTCTTCTCCATCCCGAACCGGACCGAACCGCGCCACTTATAAAGTCGTGAAGTTAACTTAACGCTGTTAATTTAGTGACTGTTCTATGCGGAAACTCAGTGAACACAAACAGCGGAAGCTGCCATGTCTTCCCAGAATTCCTCTAGGTGGGGCTAATAGTGCGCGCTCGCTCATTGGGCGTTTGTTGCCGTGAGCATGTGGGGGCAGATTCTTCTTCTTCTTCTTCTTCTTCTTCTTTTGGTTTTATGGGCTCTCAAGGCCTATGGAGTTCCCTGGGCATCCCCTATTTCCTCTCATCCTATGTGGGATTGGATCGGACCACCCTCTGGTCAGCCATCTGTTTCTTTAATATATAGTAAACTTAATGAACACACTGCAAAGTCTCTTTCTATTAAATCTATCTGGAAAGTTAATTAACAGATCTTGACTTATCGGTCGACTGGGAGAGGGTGTGGTCTAATCTAATCTTAACTTCTAAAAACTTGGCTCGTCTTATCCATTTCAAAGTTATCCATAGAGCATACATAACTCCTTACAAGAGGTTTAAAATGAAACTGCAATCGACCTATAACTGTCATATCTGTAACACTGTATCAGCAGGTACTTTTCTCCACGTGTTTTGGGAATGTTCAATTGTTGTCAATCTATGGACTCATGTGAATTCTGTTTTGTTCCTTTTATTACAAATTGAAATTGTTGACGGTGTGTCTGTTGTTCCCCCTTCCCTATTGTTTGTTTGAGTGGATGTTGTTTTGTTGATTTGGAAAAATAAAAAGTTGATCACAAAAAAAATAAAATACATGTCGCCCAGAGCAAGCAGAGAAAGAAACTTACAGATATTCCTCTTCAAAACTCTCAAAAGCAAGGCTTGATGAAGATTATCCCAAAAAACACCCCATCTGAACGACACACACCAGCATGTGTTCTTCTTCTTCTTCTTCTTTTAGGATTTAATGGCGGTTGGCAAACCAACTTAAAAGGTGCATTCCCGCCACCTACTGGAAAGGAGTGTGAAGCGCACAATGAATAGGAACTTTAGAAACAAGAGCTACCTTATTAAAAAATAAAAATAAAATCAAAAATTATTAAATCAAAAATAAAAAAAACGGTATCCTAAATCCTATTAATCAATCCTGTTTCCTTTAAATAAATAGCTAATTCGCGATATATTCCTGATTGCTTACATCCATCGCCTAACAAAACCTGGAGTGACAGATCATTTATTTCCAGATACCTTAAAGCTTGACTTAGTTGGAAACGTTCTCTTTCATAAGCCTCACATTTTATAAGTACATGTTCTACAGTTTCTGTTGACCCACATTTGTCACAATTTCCATTTTCATCTTTTCCTATTCTATGTAAGCACTGATTTAATAAACAATGACCCAATACGCATTCTTGCAATTATAACGTCCTCTTTCCTGTTTCCAAATCTTCTTCTCTCTGAACCAACTTTTTCTTGTATGCAGTGTAAATGTCTACCTTTTGTTCCTTCTTTCCATTAATTCTGCCAGATTTCCTGTATTTCTTTCGCTATTATCGCTTTTATTTCTGTTTTACTTAATGCCACTTCAATGTTTATTTGTGAATGATTTAATGCCTGTTTAGCCAAATGATCAGCCTCCTCATTTCCTTTCACACCTATATGTGATGGTACCCACACGAAATTTACCAGAAGTCCATACTGTCTTATTCTAAAAGGACTCTGCATTACTTAATTTATCATGTCTTGTCTTGCTACTGATTTTCCACTTGACAAACTGTTTAGTGCTGAAAGAGAATCTGTGCATAGCACTGCCTTTGTTGGTTGTATTTCTTCTATCCACTGAAGTGCTTTCTAATACACTTGTTTCATTGTTATGTTTTTCTTTATGCAACTGGATATCAATCAAAGGCATTGGGAAAAGCCAAGGAGGAATTGCTGACCTAGCCACAGTAGGAGCAATATGTATATCACTTAAACCCATTTTATGTGCTTCCTCATTGGCCGTCCATCCAAAGCTTGATAACTTTTTGTAGTCATATTCCCAACAGTCCTTCAACACCATTTTGACTGGATGAACGTCCGAATGTCCTTTTATACTTATCCAGTACCTCATCCTTAACTTGAGCCTACGAATTTCTTGAGGCATCTCGCCCATCTCTACCTGAACTGCTGATAATGGGGACGATCTAAAAGCTCCGCAACAAATTCGCATTGCTTGTGATTGTATTGCCTCTAATTTTAAAAGTTGTGTTTTAGATGCAGAGCTATATACCATACTGCCATAATCAAGAGCCGATCTTATCAGAGCACAATATATTCTTTTAAGGGACTGTCTGCAAGCTCCCCAATCAACTCCTGCTAGACATCTCATTACATTTAACGCTTTTTTGCATTTGTCCATCAATTTCTGAATATGGATTTTCAAATTCAACTTCGAATCCATCCATATTCCTAGAAATCGAACAACTGACGTTTGCTCCAACTCTTGACCATACATTTTAATATTAACTGTAGGATTAATTAATATTAAAGGATGTTGGGATTAGGGTTAATAAAAATTAATGAATGAAATGCCTTTTATTTTGATTAAATATGAATGTTAAAAGCTTGATATTAATACAGAATTGGTCCAAAATTCTTTAAAAAATGTATATGTGTTAGCTGATAGATATAACACTGACGAAATTCACTTTTAACAGATTTAATAACTACTGGTTATTGAAAAATAAAGAAGGACAAGTTTGACTGGACAATCTATTATTCAGGATGAGGCAACAGCAAATAAAGGAGAAAATTGAGTAAAGATAGACATTGAGGCAATTAGAATTTTTTGACAAGTAAAGTCTTAAAGTCTGGTTATTATTTTCATTTTTCATTTTTTCTACATTCGTATATGTGCCATTTACCGCCTCAAAAGGAAAGAGCAATTAATAGGCTAAATGCTATTTTTTTCATGGATAATAAGGAACCATTTGGACGAATATGATCATTTCTTTTGAAGCTGCTGTTTGACTTCAGTGCTTTAATGTAATTAATTTATCTAAAAACAGTTTTGTTGTATACAAATTTGTGCATACAGAGACTGTATCAATGTACAGTGTGTGTGTTTAAACTTTCATATTTGTACATATACAATGAATGTGTGTAAGCAAAGCTATGTACAAGGTTGTGTATGTGAGTTGGTGTACGTTCATGTGTAAATGCGTTTGTACATAATTTGCGTCACAGTGTCTGCTGGTGGGTGTGTGCCTTGGATCTGATCTGAATGGTTAAGGACCGGCAGCACAAGCATCTTTTGTGTGCAGACGTTTGTAGTGGGGTGAGTAACAGCGTGACACGGGTGATTAGCAATACAAAGCTCCGGTACTGCGCCATGACCTGCACTAGGGAAACATCAACCCTTTCCTGTGCAACTTCAACCTCTTCTTCTGCTCAGGGACCTCACCAACCGCAGGTAAACATCAGCCAAATACCAACCATATCAAAGTACTAAACCTACCAATTAAACCATGTCATAATCAACTACCAACCGTGTTCAATCCAGCAACTCATTAATCAACAAACTACCAAATCAGTCAAGTCAGCAGCGAAACACCCATTGATATGGTTGAACTAAATATCTGTTTTTGAAGTGAAAATGTTCTGCAGTATCTCGGGACTTGAGGCACTTTAGTGGATTTCTGATGTACATGTATGTTTATTTCTACACTGTTAAAAACAAAGTTTCCTTATTGGCATTGATGGTTCAATGAAGAGAAAAACCTTTAACACTTAAGGAGCCTTTCCATTGCACAAAAGGTTCTTCATAGTCCAAAAAGGATCTTTAGATTAAAACAACAACAACAACAACATTTTATACTAAGAAAAAAAAGGTTCTTTGGCACTGCTGCAAAAAAAATAAATACATTTAATTTTTATTATATATTATAAAAAATTATATATATATATATATATATATATATAG
>NW_015558617.1:157544-191763 GCF_001515605.1 Sinocyclocheilus anshuiensis | reverse complement strand
TATATATACACACACACATACACACTAAAAAGTATATTCTGTTAGATGATAAGAGTATAGAATAATAGCAGTATTCACCAATAATAGGAAGGCATAATGATATGAATGCATCATCATTTTAATGAATTCCCATATGGTTGCATATTATTGATTCAGGATATTTGAAAACCGAACTGTTGGTACATTTCTAACTGTTATGACCATTTCTAAACTTCTACATATTTAATTCAAAACTTCTAAAAACTGATTTAATAATTAGTGTGCTTAAATTTGTATAAAAAAAAGAGGAAAGAAAAAGAAAAATGCTGCTTGGTCCTGTGAGCATTTAATATTACACAGATCTATGAGGCAGAAAGGCAAAAGTAAAAGATGGAAGATACTCGATGACCCATATCACACAAACACACACATCCAAGCACACACTCTTGTTCTGTGACTGAACCCACGCTTTCATTGTGTGATGGGAGAATGACATTGGCTGTGAGTTCGCCGGTCACATGGGTGGCCGTGCCTTCATAAATGGCTGCTGTAAGCTGGAGACACTCCATTTGACAGAAGTACACACATACACACACCGAAAACACGGCGGGTCTCAGAACCCCTCTACACGGGCTCTGCCCATGCCACTAACGCCACCTGCGGAGCCTGGTAATGCTGAATACTGCATAAATCTCTTTCTCTCACTCACTTTCTCTTTCTGTCAGAACATGGGTCGTCTGCTGCTGTTTTCTGCTGTAGATGTGGTTGTACTTTGTCCTTGCACTTGCTTTTCTTGTTTAATGGTTTTCAGCCAATGAGGTACTTTCAGGAATACAGAGTCATTAAATATCATGTTGTGCAATTACCAGCCTGTACAGGACATCTAAGTCCATTGTCGAGGCATATTCGAACTTCATATTTTTGTGTTGTGCAGTGTTTCAAAGACCTATATTTGTATGTTGCATCAGATGTTGTCAGTGTGTTGTTTATTATGACATCTCATGGTTATTGAGCAGTAATGAGAGGGCTTAAATCAAGACTTTGATGTACTATATGGGTTTATGCATATCTCAGTGCTGGTCCACATTTTGTGTGCTGTGTGTGTACGTATATATAATGAAACATTTGGGGTCGATTTTTTCTGTTTTTAAATCTCTTATGTTTACCAAGGATGCATTTGTTTTATCATGAATAGATTAAAAACAGTGATATTGTGAAACATTGCTAGAATTAAAATGGTCTCTATTTTAATATATTTCAATATATTTTAATTTATTCATGTAATGCTGAATTTACAACAGCAATTACTGCAGTCTTAAGTGTCACATGATTCTTCAGAAATTCTAATATGATGATTTAGGGCTCAACAAATATTTATTATTATTATTATCAGTGTTGAAAACAGTTGTGCTGCTTAATTTTTGTGGAAACTGATGCAATTTTTTTTGATGAATATAAAAAAATTATAAATGTCTTCACTGTAGCTTTTGATCAATTTAATGTGTCCTTGTTGAATATAAGTATTATGATTCTTTTTTTTTATCTTCCTGATTCCAATTATTGTACGTATTGTATAAAATATTTTTTAAATATGCCAGATAACGAGCCGTCAGTTGGGTGTGTGTGTTTCCTAATAACTGGGGTTTTCTCTTGTCTTTCAGATCTGGAACCAAAAATGAACTGGGCGTCTTTTTATGCCGTGATCAGCGGCGTGAACCGGCATTCCACAGGCATTGGGCGGATTTGGCTGTCTGTCTTCTTCATTTTCCGGATCCTGGTTCTGGTGGTGGCGGCGGAGAGCGTGTGGGGCGATGAGAAAGCGCATTTCACCTGCAACACCCAGCAGCCCGGCTGCAACAGCGTATGCTACGACCACTTCTTCCCCATCTCTCACATCCGACTGTGGGCGCTGCAGCTCATCATGGTCTCTACCCCCGCCCTGCTGGTTGTCATGCACATTGCACATCGTCGGCATATCGACAAAAAGTTGTATCGCCAAGCTGGCCGCACCAGTCCAAAGGACTTAGAGCAGATAAAAAATCAAAAGATGAAGATTACTGGCGCCCTTTGGTGGACATACATGATCAGCCTGCTGTTCCGTGTGTTATTCGAATCCGCCTTTATGTATCTGTTCTACATGATTTACCCAGGATACAAGATGTTCCGGCTGGTAAAGTGTGACTCGTACCCGTGCCCAAACATAGTCGATTGCTTTGTGTCCCGACCAACAGAGAAAACAGTGTTCACTATATTCATGCTTGCGGTGTCCGGCGTCTGCATCCTGCTCAACATCGCAGAAATTGTCTTTCTTGTTGCTAGGGCAACAAGTCGCCATCTCAATAACTCCAAGGATTCCCCAGTGGGAGCCTGGATCTCTCATAAACTGTGCTCCTTTTAGAAGTGCTCGCCCTGTCACTCTCTGAAACTTAAATCGGGCACTCACTCAAACACTTCATTCACTCAAACACTTAATGTTAATGAGGGCTAATGTCATTGATGATGTTTTTAAATTTTATTTAACTCAGAATACTTAAAAAAAATATGTACTATTACTCCACACAATTTTAGAGCAATGTATAAATAAATTTACACTGTTGTATACAATTTTATACTTATATTGTACCTAAAAATACTACAATGAAATAAAATCTTAATCGTTCTTTGTGGTAAAATCTTCATTATTCAATTCAGGCATTGCTTTTTTATTGTTTAAAAAATGTGCGTGTCAAACAAATGTTTTAAAGTAGCCTAATTATTCCATGTATTCTTTTAATTGCACAAGTAGCCTATAAAAGTTTGAGATTTATTTTTGTTTTACTTGTACGTCTGTACAATGCATTACCTCTAGGGGATGCTACAGCTCGACCAGCTCTTCATAGAAACCACAGTACACCGTAAAGTGTTATCCACAACTGCAAGGTCCAGTCTCTCCTGTTCATGAACATAATGATGATACCTTTTTGATTAAGTAGCCTACTTTTTACATTACAACAGGACATCTGTTTTAATAATCTTTTGTTAAAATTGCTTATAGTATTTATTGATAGAATTTGGAATGACCTACATTTGCCACAGAGGTAGGGCCCTATGAAATCAGTTGTATTTTTTTCCCAAATTCTGTTTTATTTTTTCCAAATTTTAAATTAAAATTTTTTCGATTCTGTTTATATGGTTAAATTCAATTTTACTAATCAAAAATCATATCTAATTAATTGAAATCATCAAACTTACACAATTTAAAAGCAATTTATTAAAAGTTTAAAGGGGTCATATGATGCAATTTCAAGTTTTCCTTTCTCTTTGGAGTGTTACAAGCTGTTCATGCATGGATAAGATCCCTGAAGTTGCAAAGACTAACGTCTCAAACCCAAAGAGCTATTTATAAAAGTTAAGACTCGTCCATGCCTTCCTAAAATGCCTCGTTCTAACACGCCCCCACATGTCTACGTCACTGTGTGGGAAGATTTGTATAACACCGCACAAATGTTCACGCAAAGAAAGAAGGCGTAACTTTGATTCTCGCTGTAGTACTGTTGCCGGCGCCGCCATGTCGTGGAGACGCTGTGTGTTTCGTTGTGAAAGCGAAACTACTTTGTTTGGCCTTCCAAAAGAGGACACAACTAGAAATCAGTGGTTAAGTTGTATTTACAACACTGTTCCAGAACAGTTCAACCCAAATATTCAGATGTGTGCAGCGCATTTTACGGAGGACTTTTTCCTGAACCTGGGAGAATAGCCTACGATGCCTGTTCACAAAGGCTGTTTATATAAAGTGGGGCAATTCCAACTTTGCAAAGACAGTCTGGTGCTTCTGACTCACAACCTGTAAGTACATTTTCATATTTAAAGAATTTGCCACTGATGATTCAAACATGAGTTTTGAGCAGTGTAGAGTAGCGCTTGTTGATTGTTTGTTGTTTCTCCGATCACAAATGCAGACATGGTTTTATGTTTACACGGCGTGATGCAACGCAACGCGTAAAAAGACAGTATAAGTCATTATAATCTGTAATTATGTCCCCACTGGATGCAGCAAATGCCTCGTTTGTAATGGGTTTTATTGTTTTTTTTCTCAGTATGGTGAGGGGCGTAACATTTCCATCACACGCTTGAGGTATTCGGCCAATCACAACGCACTGGATAGCCGGCCAATCAGAGCACACCTCGCTTTTCAGAACGAGGAGCTTTGTAAAAATCGATGCGTTTCAGAAAGGCAGGGCATAGAGGAGCAACAATAATGTACAATATGTGAAAAATAATGTGTTTTTTGAACCGTAAACCGCATAAACACATTTCATTACACCAAATACACAAAATAATGTTCTTTTTAGCAACGTCATATGACCCCTTTAACAAAAATTCAATTTTCAAGTCCCCATGAAATGTTTTCTCCCCTCAAATTCAGTTTTATTTATTTATTTATTTATTTTTACCAAATTCTGTGTTTTCCATTAATTTTCTGCATTCCATTTTAAAGGTTTCATTAAATTTTAAAGGCATCTCTAATAAATAGATTTTTTTTTTTAAATATTTATTATTATTATTTTATTATATATTTTTTTTCAGAAATACTGTGTTGTATATTTACATTTTTTCTGGTAAATAAATTCTGGTAAATATTTCTTCTGGTAAATATTCCTTAAGAAATTATGCTTTAATAATAATTTTATCATAGTAGTAGCACTATCATTACATTGAGTATTTCTGTCACAGTTTCTTCAATTTAAACCAAACTTTTATTTTGACGGTTTGCCCTGAAGACCTTTAGGTTTCTGTTTGTATATGATATGACGATATATTTTCTCAAAAGAAATGATAAAATGCTCATAAAGTGACTCTCAGAACATTCATGTACTCATATGTTGAGGTGGCAGAGGCTGAAAACCAACTAGCATCACACGCGTTTCAGTATGTGTGTAAACAAAACTGCGCGCCTGCGCCGACCAGCAGAACATGCAGGATTCATATTTAAATAGTTTTTTTTTTTTTTGCGGCTTAACATTCACAGACACTAGCCCATATCGCGTTTCCATTCAAGTGTACTGACCTACTTTTGATTTATTAATTAAAGCAGGGGTCACCAAACTCAGTCCTAGAGGGCTGGTGTCCTGCAGAGTTTAGCTCCAACCCTAAACAAACACACTTGAACCAGCTAATTAAGGTCTACTTGAAGGTATACTTGAAACTTCCAGTGTGTTGAGGCAAATTGGAGCTAAACTCTGCAGAACAGGGCCCTCCAGGACTGAGTTTAGAGACCCCTGAATTAAATAAATAAATAAATAACCAATGCATTTTAGATGGATCCCACGTGACTCCAGCGAAATAAGCAATTCAGTTTATTAATTTATTCCCAGAATTTCAATAATATATAATAATATACAACATAGAAGAATGTAAAAATACATTTTGCACTGAAAGGAATACTTTCTTGATGTCACTTGTAGAGTAATCCACAGAAATAACAACAACACCAGAGGTGTAAAACATTTATAACAATAGTGACACTCAGTGTCATTTTTCAGCAGTATAAGGTGCCATTTTAACGCTGTAAATTCAACACTACAATTAGTGTACTTTTAACTCTTGATAGATAGGGACCATGTATGATCTTAACAAAATGTTAAATTGAGACTGCTTATTTTACTGTGTATATATATAATATATACATACCATCCCACTTATCAGCCAATCAGATAAATTAATGAACTATTTTATGAACCTGTTTTGAGTCATGGGTCTTCTGTCAACAGGCAGTCTGGTTTACCTGGGCTTAGAGAATGTAAAATATCTCAGTCAGACCATTACATAGCAGAGTGACACAGACGCGTCTCCTGTCTACTTCTTGCTCTCTAACTTCTATTTGTTCTTTGTTTGGTGCTAAACACACTTTTAAAAAAGGAAAAACCAAAATAGAAAGACAAAAATATGCTGTGTTTCAGTCGCTTTCCTTCAAAGGGAGGAATGTGTGTCCTGTGAGCTCTGCCATTGGTCCTGACAGCTGTCACTCATCTGAGAGGCTCTGAGAAACAAGGCAGGTGGTGCACTCTTCAAAATTCTCCCTAGGGATTGTGTTCCCTGCCAAAATGAACCTCAGCACACTCACTCATACATGCACACACACACATATATACAGTGTATTTGTATGGGACAGTTCTCTTTTTCTGTTTGAGCCAGTGTTGGAGTACAGAAGAAAGTGTATGTGTGACAGAAGAAGTGCAGCACTGCGTCTACACTTGTAGACTTATTACTATTTATGTATGAGGGGATCATTTTAACTCTGGACATTTAAGAAAGGTGAGTTTCAAGCTATAGAATTAACTGACTCTCACACACTCTGACCCATAGACACACCTGAACCTTTCAGATTCATCTCTGTCTTGTATTCACTTCTAACAGTTTTTGATTCCTTTAATTTACCAGCATGAATCAATCTATGGATCTATATGTAAAGATAATGGCTTAGTGGTATGATTGTCATATCCATCAGATTTTGGGAAGCAAAAGGAATCCTATATTTAGTATAATGACTAATGCGATTAATTCATATATGACTGTGTGTGTATTTATTTGTGAATGACTAATCACTGTATGTCTGGGTGATTATCTGAGAAAGGGTGTGTATTTTGGTTTTGAAATACTTTGTGTTTAGAGTGTATCTGAAAATCTAATGGTCTTCAGAGAATTTGTGTTTTAGTGTAAAAATGCTGTTAAATAAACTAGATTCATATAAAATTCATAAATAGATTCATATAAAATTCATAAATAAACTAATACATATAAAATGGAAAAATTCTTTCAGAATTGTATTATTGGAATCTATGTATATAAAGGGCAAGGTTGTCAAACTAAGGTCCGGGGACAAATTCTGGAATAGTTCAGAGAAAAATACAGTAAAAATAAATGAAAGAAAGAAAAAAAATTCTTATTATTAATAACAGTAATAATAAAAGTTTATTCTGTTTTCTAAATACTTTCTCTATACATGAAATATATAGCTGCCCCTTCGCAAGGGCAGCATCTTATTTGGGGGTCTATAACTTTAAAAGTTTTGAAAAGTTAACACTTTAACTTTTAGCTCAAGAGAATCTGTTAACAGACAGTATGCAATACAAAAAGTATGAAGTGTGTTGGAAGATCCTTATGTGTGTGTGTGTGTGTGTGTGTAGGGGTCGAGTATGTCCACCTGTTTCAGGTCATGCTCAGGCATGAAGACATGTCAGTCAAACCTCAGGCCATGTGACCAAATATAACAACACATCCCTCAAACATGACAAAGAACCTTGCACCCCTCTAATAGTATATGTATGTTACTGTATGTGTGTAAGTGTGTCTGTGTGTGTATGTATATAATTAACCCTATTTTGGGGACAGACTGACTAAATCCTCTATTTGGGGATGTCTCATTTGCAAAAATAGCATAAAAATACAATTGTAATTATATATACTATATGTATTTTCAACAGAAGTCTAATGAATGTCCACATTTAGTTGACTAAGTAAATGTGTTTGGACCTTTTTTTTTGGACCTAAATTAAAAAACCGAAATGTTAATGCATAAATAAGAGTATACATTTTTGTAGGTATGTATTGTACCATGTAAACTCTGACTGGATTGTGCTTATTCATTTCCCTTATTTTGTAAATAATGTAGTTTACCTTTGCCAACTATTATTCAGACTAAATAATATAGAAATTTTCACAGCTGCCATTTATTGATTATTGACCATAACTGATTATTAGCTGAATTAAAATTGGTGTAACCCTATATTTTTGTGTGTATTTGCAGGTGAGCACACAACAGTAATGGGAGACTGGAACTCTCTTGGGAAGCTTTTGGAAAGTGCCCAGGAACACTCCACGGTGGTGGGCAAAGTCTGGCTCACCGTACTCTTCATCTTCCGCATCTTTGTGCTCGGTGCTGCCGCAGAGAAGGTTTGGGGCGATGAGCAGTCCGGTTTCACCTGTGACACCAAACAACCTGGTTGTCAGAATGTATGTTATGATATAACCTTCCCAATCTCTCACATCCGATTCTGGGTGCTTCAGATCATCTTCGTCTCCACTCCGACACTGATCTACCTGGGCCACATCCTGCACCTGGTGCGCATGGAGCAGAAACAAAAAGGCAATGAGGCAAGCAGGGCAGACAAACAGGCACATTTGAGCACCAAATCTGGAAAAGGTCCCGTACGTGATGAACAGGGGAAGATCTGTCTGCAAGGAGTCTTGCTATGCACGTATGTCTTCAACATCATCTTTAAAACACTGTTTGAAGTGGGCTTCATTGTGGCACAGTACTTCCTATATGGATTTGAGCTCAAGCCACTGTACACCTGCAACAGATGGCCCTGTCCCAACACTGTCAACTGCTACATCTCACGACCTACAGAAAAAAACATTTTTATTGTGTTCATGCTGGCCGTGGCTTGTGTCTCTCTGCTGCTCAACCTGGTGGAGATGTATCACCTGGGTTTCACCAAATGCCGTCAGGGTCTCCGATACAGGCGCTCACATTCGGTCTGCTACACTGAATCAAAAGTGCCCAGTGAGGTGGTTCCATTTGTGCCAAACTACCCGTATTTTCCAGCTCACGCACCACCTCCGGCTCCCTTTCCCACCGAGCCACACTTCAACCTCTCAGAACCCGATGGAAATTTCCCGCCACACGGCAGCCGCTCTGTTTACAAGCAGAACCGAGAGAACATGGCTGTAGAGCGCAGCGGGAAACCAGACACTGCAGATGTCAAGATCAACAAAACAGCGAATTCTGTACCTGGATCACCAAGCCAGCAACGCAGGCCCAGCCATTCAAGTCGCTACAGCAACAACAAGACCAGGATGGATGACCTCAAAATCTGACCAGAAGGAAACGAGACTCCATCACTGATTCCTGGCTCTCTTGTTCAGAGTTCAGAACAGACAAGATATTCCCTCTTTTGCTCACAGGCACTGAGCATATGATGGGAATTAATTTACAAAAGTGTCATTTAGAGTGACATCAGGGAGTCTGAATGAAAATTGGTGTGATGCTTTACTTGAAATCATTTTGTGGGAGCATTGCAATACCTTCATCATTAATTGAACAAACTGATGATTGAATCATGGGCTAAATCATCTTTGCTTTGATAAATCATAAATGGTAAGTTAAAAAGAGACAACAGTTAGAAATTATGATATATTAAGTCATCATTATAAAAAAAAAGAAAAGAAATTATGAGTCATGGCAAATTTTGTCATAATTATCATTTTTTGTTATAATTTTGAACTTTTGTCATCATTTTGATTTTAATGTCATAATTATGAATAGTTGTCATTTTTTTTTAAACTTATTTCAGAATTATGACTTTCAACATTATATGTCATAATCATGATTTAACGAAACATTTTCACACTTTCATAGGGATGATCATTTAAAATGAATTAAAATACTTTTCAATTACCAACAATAAAATATGTAGGAGACTTATGGGTAAAATGTGAATATTTGAATATTGTGGGTTTATTGGGTGGGGGAACTGACTGTGGAGGAAAACTAATTTATTTATATTTTTTCAGTGGCAACACTAATCACATTTTACAAGTCAACAGTTTACAACAGTTATATCATCCAGACTTGGCAGACTGCCTTTACCAGGTGTTTACAATGTGTCTATGGCCTGTTTAAATCTTTTTAGCCAGAGAACCAACATTGTATGAATGTACCGTGTCACACATGTAAACATGCATGATATAAAGCAAAGTTGCTATGTGTGTGTTCACTTCTTAAATAAACACTGGAGACTATTCTTAAAGAGCTGAAATGAGTACCCAGAAACACTTTATGTGTGTGTGTCCGGTTTGAAACTTGAGACAGGTCTGGCAGACGGATGGGAAGGAGCACTGATCGGCTAAATCTGTTCCATTAGGCAAGAGTACAGATTGATTAATATTTCAGCAGATCCAAAAAGTTTAAAGTGTCACTGAGAGGTTATGGATTGTTATTGCCTCTCTTCCTCTGCTCCAAAACCTTGGGGAGCCGCCTTGCTGTCTACTGTCCTTCAAAGGCTATCAAAGAAGACCATTCAAAGTAGACTATCTTTTACATTTTTCTAATAATAATCAAATAATAATTCTTAATTAAAATATCATTAACTCCGATCAGCCGGTAAAAGGACAGACTTCTCTCTGGTGATGTATGCTGGACATTTCCAATAATTTATTCTGCTGAAACCTGTCCCTCCCCAATCACATTTACCTTTAAATGCAATTCGTACATCTCAAAATCCAATCAACAACCGATGAAAAGAACCAAGATTTTTTTTCTTTTCCGATAATCTGCCAATATTTCCATTTCGTTGCGACTAAATGGATCCCAATTAGGAGATCAAAGGCTGTCCTGAATGAATGTCAATGGAAGAGTGTTATGTAAATTAGTGTGCTAAATGAATTGTTTTGTGTGGAAACAGTGTGTTGCGTAATGAATCTACAGCTTTGTTGCTAATCTTCAATGTTTACCATTACATTTTCATTTTGGAGAGATCATGCTTGCTACAAAATCAAAGTGAAAAGTGGGATTCAAGATAAGCACTGCACTCTATTTTGATGGTTTTCTTTTAGGATTATGTACTGTCATAAAAATGTGAAAAAGTCAGAGGACCCAAGAGGTTACAATTTCCCTCTTTTAAGAAAATCGTGCATGTCTCACAACAGGTGCTGCCATAGTGGCAAGGGTCAGAGGCAGGGGCATAGCGCCTAAGTATGCAGGGTATGCACGTGCATATGGGCCCAGGCTGATTGGTGGCCACCAAGAGGAACCTTTTAATTAAAACGAGGGAACGTATTCTTAATTCGTGGCCACAATAAATATATAGGATATTTTTTTTGTCTGCATGTCATGTGCAGGGCTCGGTAATTTCTTGTGTGAATTTGTTACGTTGCTGCCGTAGAACTGCGGCATTTTTTAAAAACCATGTGCAAACGCTGCATTGCCACGGCCAAATGAAATAATAGCCGAATGAATAAATAAAAAAAACCTGTGTGAGGTTGGTAGCTAGCTAGTTGAAAAGACTGTATCACAACTGTATTACATAGCTTCAGCGACACCTGCACAGTTTTAATTCTCTTTCCTTCATTTAAATTCTCTTTTATGGAAAGACTATGGAAAACAGCCATTCTTTCCACTGAGAATACACGAAGCCTTAAATTAAACACCAAGGACATTGTGGATGAATTTGCCGAAAAAGGCCCATAGAATTAAATTTAATTAATTACAACTAAAATGTGAGTATTTCTTCTTTCTTTCCATTTTTTTTTTGGGCCGCTGTGCCAAGAGTGAGTTTGGCAGAATTACGAGATTAAAGTTGTACTGCATGAATAAAGTTAATTAATGTGATAATACCAACTACTCAAAAAAAAAAAAAAAAAAAAAAACAAGAACAAGATTCACATGCAGCTTCAACTGAGGCGAATAGGCCTACAGTGATCTCACGCCACATTAAAGAGCGGAAAAATAAATGTATTGTATTATATTAAAAGTAACAAAACAGGCTTATTGCGATTATTGGGTGGCTATGGTGTGCTACAAATAATGAATGGTAACGGTAAATATTATTTACAAGCATTTATACCGTCAATAAAACAGCTTGTCAGTAGTCACGTAATGTTATTTACCTCAGAAAATGTGACTTATCAAAGGCAGCTTCAGCATCACAGCAGGGACCTATCTGCATGCTTGTAGTCTTGCATTGATCACATCTGTACCTTCAGTTGGGATCGATCACACTATTATTGACAGCGCTGTGAACGTCCTGTTTATGAGTTTAGCTTGATATTCCCATGTTCCTGGATCGACAATGTCGCTCCTAGAAAAACATTAGAGATTAGCTAAACTGGAGAGAAATAGAGAGAGGATCCTTTCTTCATACACTTTATTTTATCATTAAATTTTCATGTGACAGTTTATGAGGCACAAACAGATTGTAACAAATATAAATATTTCAGACAACAACAAAAAAAAAGGTAAACTAAAAATCAAAATGACCACACTATTACCCTGAAGTAGCCTACATGAAGCAGACATCAAATGTTCAGCAAGAACAGCAAGAGAAGGACTCTGAGATGAAACACTAATAATTTATCTTTCAATGCAACTCCTGCCAGATGCCAAGCAGTTTTTCTATGGACTTTGGTGGTTAGTGTGCAAAAAAGCAAAACCAAAACAACTTCCTTAGATGAATAAATTCGAATGGAAAACACGCACTATGGCTTCCTATTCTGAGGTGCCTTTTAGCTTTAGAATAAGATTACTTTATTACACACAGAACGAAAAACTTTGTTTAGCTGGTGTTGACCTGACGCAACTTCGAACAGAATAACCACAAAATACCAACTTCCCTTTCTTGCATTAGTCACCACAAGCTCTCAACATTTACACAAATTTCAAAATTCTGCATATTCATTGGTCCATTTTAAGCATCATACAACATCTCTTATGACAGGTGAAGTGATTTATCACTTAATGTTTCTTACAGCTTTGACTACATGAACTGACACAAATGACTTATTCAATTTGCATATAATTTACAGCGCAATAGTTCTAAATATTTTCTTGCTACAGCATTTCAGTATGTTCTGTATGATATTTTTTAATCTGTAAAATAATAGCAGAAAATATACTTATCGTTTTATGACAAAACTCAAATATATTTTGAAACTCATCTCCAAAATGACTGTGATAATTGTTTAAAGATGAAATAGGTTTCGTTAAATGGAAGCACTTGTGATATTCATACTGAAGTCCTGGATCAAAAACTAATAAGGCAAAAACCACAGATTTCGGTTTGTAGACACAAACACATTCAGTGAATCACAATTACATAACTATAATCTGGAATCCTAATACAGACCTTCAGTGCAGAGGAATATGATATGATGTAGACAACTCTGTCTGCTGATTAGCATAACCATTTTGGGCATTCCTAATTGAGCCTCTAAATAAAGAACAACATTTTCATTTCATAGATCATTTGTGCAAGGAAAGTAATGTAAGGCGACCTATGTGTTGAATGAATTCTCAAGCAATATATATTTTTTCATCCATTAGCAGTTCAACAGCATAGCATTTTGATTTCCCTTAGAATCATCCTTCCTTTTGTGGTTCTACATGTGCTTACGTGTGTTAGGTCAGGCTGGGAATGACAGATGTAGTGCATGTTCTTATGAGCTGGAGGAATGTTTTGAGATTGCTCATTGGATAAAGCAGGCAAAGCCTTTTAATGCCATCATCCCAAATCACACGTGCCATTTATACTATTATTTATAACACCTCATTTAGTCATCTGTATTACCTCCAATACCTTCATCTACATTATATCACAATATCTCACTCCAATCATTTATGTTACACAAATAACAATTAACACTAATCTTTTACATTACATCAAAACACCTCATACCTGTTTTACTTCATACTATGCAATCTGAATCATTTTATCCCTCAATTTTTTTTTTTTTTTTTTTTTGTCCCTTTGATTTGTACTTGTCCTGTATATGTGTGTCTGTATATAAATAAAAGGATTTCCTCATCTGTAACGGACGTAAGTGTTTCACAAACACTGACCTGTACAAGTCACACAGAAAGAGAGAAAGAGGAAGGGAGAGGGTTTATGGCTTTTAGGGCAGTGTTTTGCTGTGATTGCTCTGATATAGTGTGTTAGTGTGCGTCTTTAAGTTGGTTTTTACGTGCATGTGCAATCAGAGAATCCGTGTCAATGGCCCGTTCAAAGAAGCGAACGACAGACAGTTCATTCAAGAGAGACGCAAGAATCTGCTCGAAGGAGAAACTCCAGTCCCCGTCTCTGACCTTAGAGGGTGAGCTGGGGGTGTCTGTTGGCGTGTCCAACACGGGGCTGCTGGTTCCGGTGGGACTGCTGGTAGGCGTAGAAGGGCGTGAGGTTGAGGTCGGGGTAATGTCAGAGTGGGACGGGGCAGTTTCTTGTTGACTGACCGGAGACTCAGGTTGGTCGCCTTCCCCCTCAGCGAGGGTTTCGGTCTCCGGCTGAGCCGTGCTGGTGGGTGTACTTTGGGGCGTTTTCTGCAGGCTGCTCTCCTGTAGCTTCCGCCCCACCTCCTCCATGCGCAACAGAAGACTGGTCACTCGTGCCACAGCACGGTACAGACTCTCCTCCTCCTCATCACCGTGGAACACTCCGTACAGGGTCTTTGTCAAACCAATAAACTGCACCTGGAACACATACAGTCTATTTAATTAAACTGAACTGTATTTATATGGCTTAACCAGTACAAATGTGTTCAGAAATGACAACAAACCATTGTAGAGGTTACCATGAGCAACACTCCAATTACACTTCAATAAGACAAGTCTCCATTTGAGTTTGTGTGTGCTCAAGACAAAAAAGAGTAAGAGCAGACAGACTATGACAGAGAACAGGAATAGAACTGCACTGAACAAGGTAAGTGAGCAGAGAATGAGCACTGATGAAACTATTGTCAAACACCTCAAGGTACTTGTGGAATCATCACTGATCAGGACAAAGCAAACCAGGTGCTGTACTCAAATAAGCATGAGGAATCTTCTTGATGTGCCATTTCAGAAATGAAATACTCATATTCCTATTAAAAATATATTCATATTCCTATTAAAAGTACACTTGCAATATGTTTTACTACTACATTTCTTTTTACATTTTCATATGTAGGAAATAGTTTATATATTCACTGTCACTTAATAGTTTCAAAAAAGTTTTTTTATTTAAATTTTTTTATAAATTCATGTGTTTATTTCGCAAGGATGTATTAAATTGATCAAGTGTCATAAATAAATGCTATTCTTTCAAACTTTCGTTGAATCAAAGAATCCTGATAAAAATGTTTCTACAAAAATATAAAGCAGCACAACTGTTTTTAACACGGGTAATAATAAAAGTTGTTTATTATAATCAGTATATTAGAATGATTTCTGAAGGATCATGTGACACTGAAGACTGGAGTAATGGCTGCTGAAAATAAAAGTAAAAGTAAGCCTTGGTGAACATAAGAGAAAAAAAATGTGCAATGTGCACAAACAATGTTAAAACAACAAGAAGGCAAACACTGACTGAACACTTAGTAGTGATGCTACCTTTAGTTAATGTACACAGATAAGCTATACATGAACTGGAAAATCTCAGCCATAGAGACAAAAAATCCATCATTCAATCAATCGTTCAGTCATCATTTAATGCCATTAACTGTGCAGTTGCTCTAAAAAAGGAAACAAAGACATTTATTTTTCTGTAAACATTTAATTCTGACCACAATTTCATTTTGTGTGTGTGTACCTGATTAATTCTGGGCAGATCTTTAATATTCTCCTCTCTCCGCAGCAAGTCTTCCTGCCACTGTTTCAGATATTCCTGCAGATCTACTTTAGCACGACCTGAGGGGCAAAATACATCAGATTTGTAAACAGCTTCCTGGACTGGCAATCAATCTCTTTTCAACTCAAATAAATATTTTATGTCTATAATTTATGTCTTTTGTTTATCTGACAAGTAGTCAAGTAAAAATGCACAGTCATTTGGTCATTGCACAGTGACCCTGACCACCCTGTTATGGTTTATTTTGTGATATTGTTTGATATTATATAGAGAACATGATTAGAGGACAGGGATGAATACTTCACCTCTCTCTGGACATTTTCTGATCACTCCATCCTCTGCAGAATCTACATGGAAGAGTGGAAAAAATGTGCAGCCACGAAACAGAGATACTTACACATGCTTGAACAGATATACATGCATACATATATTTTAAAAGCTTTTAAGGCTGGGCACGGATTTGAGTTTCTGTTTCTTGTTAAAACCCCAAAATGACGTGTGTTCCTATAAATCTAGCTGTTTGGAGGTTAGGTGAGACAAGTCCCTCTTAAGTACAAATAAAAATGCTACACACAACACACAAACATTTAAAACTACACATAAGAACACAAAATAAATCACTGACATTATAACACACCCAGAAGAAAGAAGAAAGAGTGAAAAGAAAGGAGGCATAAGGAGCCACAGAAAGGCATGAAAGCTGACCAGAAAGACGAGTGGAGAAAGAGTGATCTTCAGCCGGAGGAAAAAATCTAGACGACGGTAAAATCTTACACTCCTGGGTCCCTGAAGAAACACACAAAATATGCAAATATGCACACATTCTTCTACTTTTATTCGAATCTGTAAAAAAGTATCAGTCATGATCTGTCATAAATTAATCTGCACTTATCAAAATGGCCTATAATTTTAAAAAGGCAGTTACACAAACATGTTACATGAACTTATCACCATCAAGAATGATGGGTTTTAGATAAAGTGCTGGTATCTTAGTAGTTACAGATCCAGGCTAATAATCCAAAGGTTATCGGTATTAAATCCCAAAGTAGACTTGTGCCGGTATTCGGTAATGCGATATATCACGGTAATGAATATGCACGATATTGTTATCGTGGGCACTTCTAAATACCGTGAATAATTATATATTACAAATTATTCCGAATTTTGAATGCATTTTAAGAATACTTTTCCCATCAACTGGTCAAAATGCACAACACCGCTGTATGCTGCGTGAAAGACGCATGCGCACTCTGACGTAAACAAGCGCGGACAAGAAGCACATGGCGGAACATGTGAGAGACGCTCTGGATGAAAGCGCACTTTCACTTTCTGACAGCAGATGGCGCTACACTGCTGAAATAATAATAATAATAGTTATTAAACCTGTTATACTGTATTATGACAGCACTTTTTTAAAACTAAATGTCAATACCGTGATAATACAGCATACCGTGATAAAAGCATTAGCAATTAATCGTAACATGAAAATTTGATACCGGCATATCCCTATCCCAAAGTATGTACTTTAAATTCCTTTGGATAAAAAAAAGTGTCTAATAACTAACTAACTAACAAAATGTAAAATTTACAAATAAAGGAGATGTAGAGGTTAGATATAGATTATACAGGATCATAGAGCGGGCAGATATATAGATTAAACTGGGTTATAGAGGTGCATAGATTATATATTTGACCCAACTATTACACTGTATAAATTATTAAGCATTACTGAGGGGTTAGATATACAGTGGGTACGGAAAGTATTCAGACCCCCTTAAATGGACGAAAACCTTCTCCAGAGTGCTCAGGACCTCAGACTGGGCCGAAGGTTTACCTTCCAACAAGATAATGACCCTAAGCACACAGCTAAAATAACGAAGGAGTGGCTTCACAACAACTCTGTGACTGTTCTTGAATGGCCCAGCCAGAGCCCTGACTTAAACCCAATTGAGCATCTCTGGAGAGACCTAAAAATGGCTGTCCACCAACGTTTACCGTCCAACCTGACAGAACTGGAGAGGATCTGCAAGGAGGAATGGCAGAGGATCCCCAAATCCAGGTGTGAAAAACTTGTTGCATCTTTCCCAAAAAGACTCATGGCTGTATTAGATCAAAAGGGTGCTTCTACTAAATACTGAGCAAAGGGTCTGAATACTTAGGACCATGTGATATTTCAGTTTTTCTTTTTTAATAAATCTGCAAAAATGTCAACGATTCTGTGTTTTTCTGTCAATATGGGGTGCTGTGTGTACATTAATGAGGAAAAAAAATTAACAAATGATTTTAGCAAATGGCTGCAATATAACAAAGAGTGAAAAATTGAAGGGGGTCTGAATACTTTCCGTACCCACTGTATATACTGTATATTATACATATATATCAGGGGTGGCGAACGTCGGTCCTGGAGAGCCGCAGCCCTGCAGAGTTTTGCTTCAACCCTAATCAAACACACCTGAACGAGCTAATCAAGGTCTGAATGGTTACTAGGACGCTACAGGCAGGTGAGTTTTAATTAGGGTTGGAGCTGAACTCTGCAGGGCTGCGGCTCTCCAGGACCGGAGTTCGCCACCGCTGATATATATGGATAGGTTATATATAGATAGGTTAGACATACAGGTTATGCAGGGTTATACATGGGTCAGATATATAGATTATTAAGGGTTCTTGAGTTATACAGACTGCTTAAGGTTGCAGAGGGGACAGATATACAGATATTATAAGTACATAACCATATCTTATGTTTACACTAAACTTTTATTATAGCACAGTGGCAGAGATCATAAAATTAACTTACCTGGTTGAAGGTGCAATTTGAAGAGAAATGTTAATTTTTCTGTGAATGATTTGTTGTATAGGATATCTGCAATATACACACACACATACTCTTGAATGAATCTGACAGGTTGTAAAGCTAGCTGCTATGTACTGAGGTGAAAGGTCAAAGGGCAGTCAGTTTAGTTCTGGGTTAGGCTCCTCTTACCCAGACCACATATGAAATCTTTGAAGTTCAAAAGTCCGTCTCCGTTCTCGTCCAGAAGCCGGAAGGCTGATCGTGCCAGTGAGCGTGCGTGCGTGTGTGTGGTCCATGGCTGTAGGAGGTTAAACAGGCTACTAAACTGGGACTGATCCAGCTGGTACTGGTCAAGATATGGCAGGCTGGGGTCATGGTTCTGCAGGGCAGGACTACACACTGACCAGTAACAGCTCACAAAGTGTTGCCTCTGTAACACACAAACAGTCAAAAGACACACAAGCTTGCACAGTTTTTTTGCGGCCTTTAGACACTGAAACGCACAAATCTTTTTGCGTAACTCACTTTAAAAAGCATGTAGAGCTCGTCTAGCTGAGCAGCACTGAACTTCACATCTTGAGCAACAACACGCAACTGCAACAATAAGACACAAATGACAGACAATTAAACAATTTACCATGGACAACAATCTTTACTGCCACTGTATGTGTAAACAATGTGTAAAAAAACAAATTATGCAATGTTTTTGAAAGAAGCCTATTATGCTCACCAAGGCTACATTTATTTGATCACAAATACAGTAAAAACAGCAATATTGTGAAATATTGTTACGATTTAAAAGAATTGTTTTCTATTCAAATATATTTCAAAATGTAATTAATTCTATTGATGGCAAAAGTTTCAGCATCATTGCTCCAGTCTTCAGTATCACATGATCCTTCAGAAATCAAAAAACAATATATTTTTTTAAAGGGGTCATATGATGCGATTTCAAGTTTTCCTTGAAACTCAGCTGTGTTTGCTTTTAGAGCTGTTACTATATTTGGAACTATTTTCGTTAAAGAAATTATTAACAAAGGCAGTACTTGTTTACTGAACTGTTGTATTGAATCAATATCACATTGGCAAACTCCCTTAATAATTATTAAAAGCTGTCACTCTCCTTATCGCGATCTGTGGGCGCACAGAAAATGAGAGCGCGCGAGTGAGTTCTCAAGACTCAAAAGCACGTGCAAATGATACGTTCCGTCATCTGTCGTTATAAGTGCGGAACCTGCGGGAATGAGTAGAAATATTATTAATAGCCGCAATCCCATGGTGAAATTCAAGTCCTGCTCTGTGTTCTCTTCCCGACTGTGAATGATGCGAGCGGCATCCCTATGTTGTCACTGAGAAGCTGCAGCCGTGGCCGGGAATGATTTTTGGTGTGCCGGTAGAACAACAATAACAACAATGCGCTACATGTTTCTTTTCCCCTAATTTTTTTTCCCAATTGACGGAAATCCGTCGTAGCGACAGAAAATTTTAATCCCTGCATAAACACAATTTATTTCAAATTTAATTCAAGCACTTTCAAGAACCTATGTTTGTTTTCAAGTACTTTCCAGGCCTTGAATCCATATGTCTGAAATTCAAGTACTTTCAAGAAGCGTGGGAACCCTGAAAAAAGCATCATATGACCCCTTTAAACAGAAATCTTTTGTAACAATATAAATATCTTTACTGACTCTTTTGATCAATTTAATGAATTCTTGCTGAATAAATTCATTTCTTAAAAAAAAATGGTTAATGCTCACAAACTTTTGAACGGTAGTGTATATTTTCCAAAATCAAATTTGCCATACAACTCTATGAATGTGGCTTTACGAGGCAGCTTCTATTTGCATGTTTCTTCCCCCCCCCGTAACAAATGAGATAATAAGCATCAAAACCTGAGTGAAAAGTTATACATGAATTTCTTAGTATTTTGGTGACCTACAAATGCAAGTGCAGAATCTTATATATTTGTTATTTATTTGGAATTTTCTGAAATTCTAATGCTTTGTTTAATATTATATTATATTATGAATGTAAAGGAATAAGGTGCATATAGCACGGCTTTTGTACTTACTACATTTTGTTTTGTCGTGTCTTCTAGTGTCTGAATGACATAAAGTTTGTTCCTCTTCCGCATGTTTTCCACTTCCTCTGTTCGAATGTCTCCATATTTCTGAAATAAACTTCATTAGTTTGAGCAACCGTATGTTTCAGGCCTTCCATTTGCTGACCCCAGATCTCCTGTCAAAGGGGGGTTTTCCTCATTCCATGCAACTGACCAGTTTGAAAGTGCTGAATTCTCAGGTGCTCGGAAAAATTACACCTTTTCATTGCACATTCAGATTTTACATTCCTATAAAATGTGTCACCATGAGTATAGTTGTTAATTGCCAAAGCATTAAAGACATCAGATGCTCCCATCAGATTCATTTTATTAGTCACTTAGTACAGTTTGTTATAAATTCACTACCTTAAAATAATAAAAAGTCTGCTCTTACTACATATTGTGATAAACCAGAGCTAAAGTCTTCGACAAGAATATGGATTTTTATGTTCACTACAGTATATTAAAGAGTGTAGCTTTACCTCATATGCTTCTTTGATGAGATTGCTGATGTCAACCTTTTGTACTGATTTGTCATTGGCTGTTGCAGAAGCCTGCTGTACGGTAACTGGCAGGGGACTGTCTTTATTTGTGACACTGTCAAAAAACCTGAAGGATAAAACACAGGTTGAGTTTGTAAATAAATAAAAAAATTCACTGCAAAAATTGATGCTATTTACAATTAAAGAGCAGCTTGTCATTAAATGACACTCTGTATGTTCAGTCTTTCTGATCATTGCTGATTGAATCACACAACACACAAAAATGTTCCTTTCAATAATAATAATTATTATTATTATAATAATAAACATTTTTGTGACACTTTTAAACGTTAAATTTCCCCTTTTAATTTTATTATATTGCACATAACATAACTTACAATGCAGCCTGCTACCAACATGCTTTGGCCATGTTAAAAGGACAACATTCCAATCACCTGTTGAGGACTGTGACAGCTTCTGCGTCGTCATGGCAACAAAGCAGATTGTCTATATTATAATCGAGGACAGCAAGGCCAAGTTGCAGGATGGCTTTGATTCCATCATAAAAGAAGCAGTCGACAACATTCACAGCGCTCTCTATTGGCAATACACTGATGAAGAGAGTCAGGAACCATGACAACGACACTGACGAGAAGAACGACAAGTCTGTCATGTGTTCGGTCAGCTGGGTTAGATGCTCACGGATAAGTTCCTCGAACACAGCCTGGTCCACCAGGGCTCCTGGAAAACATACACACACACAGACTTGAATAATAGTGTATGCAAAAATAAATAGATTCCGTAAACTGCCACTAGCAGCAACAAACAGAATTGCACAGATAACTGCAGACAGAACAGGAGAAAGAATTTAACAAGAAAAAAACTAGATCATTTGATAACTGTAGGGCACACCTTAACAAACTCAGTAAATATAATCCACTTCAGTTGTGAGATTAATTACAGTTCCATTGGCATTGTGTTATAATGGCAACCTGCAGGTTTATTAAGATGATTCAATCACCCTCCAGGTATGAGATTTGTATAACCAGCTCTGACACACACACATACCAATAATTCTGCGGTTGAAGTAGTCTGGTAGCATTCGTTCACACACAGCGACCAGCAGCCAGAATGCCTCTTCCTCTTTAGCATACAGCAGCAACACAGACGTCAGGATATTCATTGCCTGGACAGACCGACATATAGAGAACGAGTGAGATATTGTATGTATGTCTTCTAGCGTAACACGAAATAGTTATAATATATGAAAATTAAATTATTATTAGAATGAGAGAAAGTGGAGTTTTTTTAATGAATAATGTGAAAAACACAAATATGCATTAGGCTTGCCGCGATAGACTGTGCTGACGGTGATACCGGTGTTAAGCCGCAACACTGGTTACGTCACTTGCCCACCGTGGCACCGGCCGCTGATTACAGAACCGGCTTTACTGATAAGATGCGCGTTAAATATCGCATGCGATTAATCGTGCAGCCCTAATACACATACATACATACATACATACGGCTTGCCGCGATAGACGGTGCTGACGGTGATACCGGTGTTAAGCCGCAACACTGGTTACGTCACTTGCCCACCGTGGCACCGGCCCCCACCGTCGTTTTGATTTTTTATAATAAAAATAATTTAGTTCAGTAAAAGAACAGACACTACAATTAAAAACTGAACGTGGCTGCTCAATGCAGCGTGCCGAACGACGGTCGCATCACATATCAGATTTAATTTCTCCAGTGAGGAGAGTGAGTCGAGCTGACTGACGAGAAGAGTGCGGTGAGACAGACAAGACGATCGCGGATGATTTAGTGTCGAAACGAAATGCAAAAGCGCCTGTTTGGCAATATTTTGGATTTTGAAAAGCCTGTTGACTTTTGCCGTTTATCTAAGGTGATTTTGGAAGTAAAAAAAAAAAATAAAATCTTATTTAATTGGTTCCACAATTAAATGTTTTAATGTTTTAAAAATGTTTGCTGATTTTTACTTTATTTAAACTTTGTGTGATTTATTTATTTCATTTGACATCAAGGTGTATGCCGTGCCTTCAAGCTTTCTTATTAGTTTTGCTAATAAACATTCTACGTTTTTTATTTATTTGGTTCCACAATGTTTGCTGATTTTCAGTTTTGTATACCTAGGCTATTTAAACTTGGTGTTAATTATTTGTTATTTTATAGTAGGCATAGCATATAGAATGGTGTATTTTGATTTGTTTTTTTAAAGGTGCTGTATGTAGGATTGACACCGAGTGGTTGAACTAGGTATTGCAGTCCAAATTCTAAATATTGGAGAGGGTTTTTTTCACCCGGCACCTCCTCCTCAGACTTGACGCACACGCAGGTTGCCAGATTGACGACACCAACAGGAACGAGTGTATTTGACGATGAATGAAATAAAATGCGCCATGTTTTCCGCCAACTGGCAACCCGGGGTGCCGAAATGCAATTGGGTAAACTGGCAGTGGACGGGTTTCACAAACCAAAACAGAGACCGACATTCCGGCACAGAACGCACATTTTAAATAACTGAGAATAACTGACTGTAGCATTGTTTTTCAGATAAACAAGTATGTTAACTTAGCATGTTTCTTAAATATCTGCAAACATATTATGGTATTGTTATGCTTTAGTAGAGTCAAAAACTTACATACAGCACCCTTAATAAAAGTTCTATGATTTATGTATAGGCTAAGTTGAGTTTGAATTTGTATTTTGTTGTTGCTTGAATTGATGCCAAATCGAAAGTGAAAGTAAAATGTGCACGGCGCTTTTAAGCTATTTAAAAGCGAAGGAAAGCGAGGAAAAGAGGGAAAACTCAAACGAACTAAAAACGAACAAATAGCTTTACGCCGAATTGCCGCTGTTTGAAAGCGAAAGTAAAATGGGCACGCCGCTTTTAGATTCTATGCAATCATCATATCCCTCGAATACATAGATTTCACTTTGCATATTTTCTCTGCTTATACTATGCATACACTAAGTTTTTGATTACCAAAAAAGGTTCACATTTCATGTCCTATCTGTTTTGCACGGAGAAATATTTTTAAATGAGTTCCATTTATGTTCTTTATTATCATAGATTCTGCTAGTTTTCATTTTCCTCGTTTTGTGCAATGTGCAATAAAAATATCTTGTTTGTGTGGGTGTTTATGTGCATAGTAATGAATAATTGCATTTGTACTAGTCTCACAGATAATACTGTATTCTGTGCATGAAGAGGATGTTGCATACAGACATATTGTACACCAACATAAAGTCTGATCCACTTTGAAGCTACAACCATTCACTTAAGGCCCCATTATAATTCAAGAACGAATTGGTTTGACGTAATTTCAAACAAAATCAGGCCAAAACAAAGGGCCTTTAGACATGACAGGATCATCTGATTGACATGTAAACACTTGCTAAGTGAGAATTTTTCAAACATTTTATGCCATGAACCTCATAAACACTACACCAACATAAACCTGAGCAGCTTGAAATCGTGCAGTCATTCAGAGTACAACGTGATGGTTTTGAGAAAGCTTTTTAACATTTTTGTGAACAAGATAATTCAGATGTTCTATAAACTGTGCAATTTGATGCTAAGACCATGTGTTAGTCTAAATTAAAAAGTTGTACGTGTGTGTGCTTTTACCTGGCAGTAGCCGATTTTGGGGTTGCGATGAGCGTAGGCAGTCAAGACACGCCGAAGAGCTGAGATTCCTGTGTCGCTCTGGAATGCTGGGTGTTCTGGGAGGGAGCGATGCAGATCTCTCTCAATCTCATCACACGCAAGCGAGCTGCTGCCCATACACTCCTCCAGTAGCCGCCCATAGTACCCGGGATGAGAGGTCATGTCATGTACTGCACCTATAACACAAGCAAACATACTTGTACAAACTGTGGCACACACCTACATATACATACACACAACCAGAACAACACACACCTGAGAAGAGCATCCACAGTTCTCCTCTGAGAGTCTCTGGAACTCCTCGTACAATGAGGTCACGTGTTTTTTTGGTGCAAAACATTCCAGTTCCACGGCCATATTCAGCAAAATGGATCTGCCACGACTGCTCCTTCATTCGCTCCTTCAGCTATCAATCACAATATTACCATGTCAACAGTGGGATCCTTACTAATTAAAAACATACACTATCATTCACACTACTAGGGTCAGTAAGATTTTTGAAGATTTTTGAAGGAAGTCTCTTATGCTCACTAGGGCTGCATTTATTGGATCAAAAATACAGTTAAAAAACAGTAATATTGTGAAATAATATAAAAATTAAAAATAACTTTTCTATTTGAATACATTTTAAAATGTAATTTGAATTTTCAGCAGTATAATATGGTTATTTGATGCTCAACTCAAGAACACCTTTCTTATTATTATCAATGTTGAAAACAGTGTGCTGCTCAATATTTTTGTGGAAACTATGATGCATTTTTTCAGGATTCTTTGATGAATAGAATAAACAGCATTTATTTGAAACAACCATCTTATGTAACATTACAAATGCATTTAATGTCATTGCTGATCAATTTAACGCGTCCTTGCTGAATGAATATATTAATCTTATTGAGCTCCAACCTTTAAACATTAGAGTATACCACATGTTTTGATTACATTAATCATCTTCACTAAACTAACATTACACCAATATTGCAATAAGGTTATCGGTACCATTTTGGGGTCAAGGTTTTCTGCATCATGCGGATGAAAGACGTTCATAAGAGCTTCAGTGCTGACGGCTTGACTTTGCCCCACCATAACACCCTCCTCATCCTCAGAGAGAAAAACACACATGCAATCTAGTGTCCAAAAAGTCTCCTCTGGCATTTTTACAGTTGTCACAAAATCATACCATGAAATATGGGATATTTATAATTTGGAGACTACCTGTAATTTTTAATTGTTTTGAAATATATTATCATGATAAGTATATGCATAAAAAAACACAATTTCTTATATTAGTGGATGGAGTGTAGAGGAATTACCGGATTACTGATGAAATGCTGGGGGCTTCCTGCTGTCCTACACTTTCTGCGGATGGTGGCAGCAAGTCGCTCAAAATCCCGAACCTCAGAAAAACGCAAAGCTCTCTTGCCACGAAGACACACAGTAAGAGCACGACTACTGCGGTCTGGCAGCTCCACACTAAACACCTACAGGCATACATTAATGCCAAAAACACACATAAATCAGCATTAGTGAAATATAAACACAATGATAACAAAACAGCAAAAACGAATGAACTCTCCAAAAGTTTAAAGGCAAAACTGTGAGAATGGCCAAAAGGGCGCCTCAAGACATAATATGAAAAAAAAAACAACTGATATTTATTCTGGATTTATCACTCAGATACTGTAAGTAAAATGTCTTATTTCAAAATTAATTTTCACCCCGTTAATGGAAACCACTTAGGTGTTGAAACTAAGACCTCTTGATTAATTTAGGCAGACCATTGTAATAATTATCTTGAATTTTCTGAAATGGACTGTTTACGATTTTACTGCTTCTGCAACCTTGTGAAGAAAATACACTTTGGCATACTTGTAAAACGACTACTTATTATGGAAATATTGTGCTTTTAAAGAATATACTTAAGTGAAAAATGAATGTAATGTTTTGGGGCATTTAACAGCATAATAACCGCAATTAAAGTCCATTATATTAAAGCTAACTGCATTTAATAACAGAAAAAAATATATATTTAAACGTATATTAAATGCAATTAGCTTTATTAACCTGCTTAAGTAGAACTTAAATACATCTTTATATGTAATTTCATAATTCTGTTGTGTTTGAAATATGGTTAAAGTGTTAAGTGTGAGCCGAATGTACTTGCAGGCATTTATGGTAAATGAAAATATACTTTAATGTCATTTCTATTGAAACTTATATGCCATGTATTTAAATATATTTGTAATTACACATTTGTAGCAATGAAGCTATAATTTAGTACATATAAAACATATGAACTTTAAATATAATATTGAACAACACACTACATCAATTATAATCAAGTATATATTACATTTGCTTTATTATCATGACAAAAAACTATTAAAAGATATTGAATTAAAAGTAAAACTTTTAATTTGACATTATTACAAAGTGAACTTATGTGTGTTGAGAAACATAGTCACGAAAGTACACTCTAAGTACACTTAGGTGGCGTTTTATGTCATTTATATTATCTGCAAGTACAGTTTTTTAAAAATATACTTTTAAGATCTGAAGTACAAGTGCACATTTAATAGAATTACACATACTTCTTTTTCTCAAGGGCAGTCTCCATGACAGACTTCTTTGCAGTTTGCAGAAAAATTTGCAATATACACACCTCCCATAGAGGGATAATGAGATGGCACTGAGAACCATCCTGGCTTGCAAAGCACAGATAGTTCTCAGAGACACAGATTTTCCCAAGCGTATTGACATGGCTGAATGGAACCCAGAGGAAACTCTCATACACTTCACAAAGGTTCTCCTCCTGCGGCAACCGGAAAAATGCTCGAAATGACTGATTCCGTGCATGTATTTCCAGAGCCCTGCAAAGATTACAGTAGAGTCAGATATTGTCCAGTAAAAAAAGAATGGTAAGAGAGGAATAAAACTAATGCACCTCTGTGTGACGTGAAGGGGGTTGGCCAGTGGATGCTCAGCATTAAATGTTTCTTTGTTGAAGAACCGCACAATGGCGTAGTCGGCCAGCTGCTGCATGATCAGGTATGTCTGCTGGAGCCTCAGGAGCATTGAGAAGAAATGATCCTCTCCACGCACACACACACGGATGCTCTCTGCCAACAACACACTCGACGTACGTTCCAGACGGCTCACCTCATCCCAGGGATACACCAGTTTCACTAAGCAAGAAATGCACAAACCATGAATAGTATATGAGATTTTGGCAGATGCCAACTATAACACTTATAAGGAGAAAACCATAACATATGAAGCACATAAGGTGTTATATGTGACATATCTCTTATAATCCACAGAAGAAATAAAATCATACAGGTTTAGAATGACATGAGGGTGAATAAATTGTGACAGAATTTTCATTTTTGGGTGAGCTATCTCTTTAGGACTTTGATATGTAAATGTCCTCTGATACATAAACTTATGTATAATGTATAAAATAATCACTGATACATAAACTTAAGTATAATAATATATGTGGGGCCTTGACACCAACAGATTAAAAATAATTTTTTGAATAAACGCATTGTTTTCACATTATAACCATCATAAAATGTTACTGAGAGCTTGTGGTATTACGTGTAAGCAGGTGAGCATGTTTCTTACCCTCATTTCCCAGCATATAGGAGTAGAAACACAGGAAGTTGGTGCTGAGGTAGATCCAGCCCTGATTTGGCACTCGTCCTCTCCAGTAGCTGCAAGAGAAATAAGTCACAAGCTTCTCTCTCTGAGGCAAACCGAACAGACGTTCAAAGCGCAGCACTGCCTCCCGTAAGCGTTCGGGATCCTCTTCGTCACTGGCTGATGTGCCCTCCTCTGCTATCAGACCCTATATACACACAACATATCGTCACTAACATCAACAATCCAAGACCAGCTGCTGGGACTAACTATCTAAAATACCACAAAACACGAAAACAAGAAAGAAAAGCATTCTAAAGTATCTTTAGTACAGATCAGCATATCAGTATAATTTCTGAAGGATCATGTGACACTGAAGATTGGAGTAATGGCTGCTGATTTTAAATTGTAATAATATTTCACAATATTACTGATTTTCCTGTATTTGTGATGAAATAAGTGCAGCCTAGGTGTGCATAAGAGACTCCTTTCAAAAACATTAAAACATTATATACACACATATATATTATTATAATAAAATAATATAGAATAATATTAGGTTTGACTAGCACTTGATTTACTTATTTCAATGTCTCTAATGCACATCAGGATGTTAGCAGGGAATTTAATGTTAGTCATTGAAAACTGCTTATACACACACTGCTTCAGAAAGAAGCTGGTGTATTATGGCCCTTAGCCATGAAGCAAAGGTTTCCATGGTGATGAACTCCAAAGGAAAAAAATAGTCACTAATTAGAGTAAAACCTATAATCAGCTCAACAATAATTGTGGCTATATATTCCTCTGTGCTGGCAACTCCTTGACAATATGACATTTATTACTAAAAATGTATTTATTAATAAACTGTTATTTTGTTTTTTTATTAAGTCAAGTCCCATTTATACAATACAGATTGTTTCAAAGCAGCTTTACATTAATAACAGAAAAAACGGTGTTAATGTTGTAAAATTCATCAGTTATGAAACAAATTAATTTTCAGCTGTAAAGCAGATCTACAGAAGATAATAGTGTCATTGTTACAGCGTTGTTTCAATTCAGTTCAATAACAGTGTTGACGTTTCAAAGCTAGTGTCATTATTCAGCTCATTGCAGTTAGGGCTGGACGATATGGCCAAAATTGATATCACGATATATTTCTTAATTTCGGTCGATACAAATCAATGTATGGGAAACTGGTAATGTATATCGAAATATCGGAAATGTGTTTAAAAATCATATCACCGTTGTTGAAAAAAATTATATCGCGATACATATTGATATTGAATTATTGTCCAGCCCTAATTTCAGTCTATTAATAAGTTGTTGTCATCAGTAACCCAACATCTACCACTGCAGACAATTCCCATCAGACCCATGCCAATAAATCTCTAATGCATTAAAATGCACACTAATATGTACAGCCATCCTTCCGATTTGCATTTAATTGCAGGATTGGATTTAAAATTGAGCACCACTTCCCATGACATAGCCGTGGTCCTGCCATGAACTGCCATGCATCAACTGTATATATATAAAAAAAGGAATCTCTGAATGAAAGCTCTAAATAAATTAATCAATTATTAGTAGTAATTTGTCAATATTTTTTTATACTGGTATTACTGATATTATACTGAGTTCTCAAGCAAATGTACATAATTATAATTATATTTCTCAAAACTCTAAAACGGTTCAGTTGTTTGTGTGTAATATTTAATGTTCAATAAGTAAAAAAAAAATGAATGAGTGTACCTTTAAAAGAAACAGATTAAGTTGGCTTAAAATTACATCAAACTTGCAGTGATCATGTTGCCCTTTACTGGTAAAATATTCCCAAGCCGCATCACCAATCAATACGGCCTTGTTTCAGAGTGACACTAGTGAGAAAGCATCTGTCAGTAAACACGCTGAATCCACCTGAAACCTAAACAAACTGACGTCACAACGTGACGCAACAACTCCTGTCAAAGAGCAGTAGCAGTCCAGACTTACCTGAATATTCTCCGTATTAAACCCGTTTGGACTTCAGCTTCTAAATATATAATATCTGGAGGAATGTTACATTTTTAAGTACCTTTATGCACACGGCCAGTTTACCGCAGTGGTGACGTCAGCACTCAAAAGAGTCCACATCACATCAGTCCACTGACAGTGAAACTTGCAAAATACCTATCTGCAAGGCTGCAGTAACCCTTGACCCGCTGCAAAAGCACTTGAGGTTAAAACTAAAAATCAATCGTTTGGAAAATCAATTGAAGAGTGTTTTAAGGTGTAACATCGAAAGAGAGATCCCATTTGGATACATATTAACACATTAACTGAAACATCAGAGGCTTTTTTTATTGTCTAGTATGGTGCTTGAACACGGACATCCTCGCGTTCCCGGTAATTTACCTGTCAATCCGCCGCTGTCCTCTCCGTATCCGCGTCTGCGCTGCAGCACGAAGTAATCGTTGGATTTCTCCGTCACCCATAATTTCAGCGCGTTTTTGAGAAGCACCTCTTCGGGTTTGAGCCACATGCTGGAATCTGTTTTCAGAGATACGCGTCCTCTTGCATGACACTCGTTTCATCTCAAGCGCATACACCCACAGACTTAGTGTTGTTTGCTCTTGCACCGCTTTTCCCACGTCGACAGAAATTGAGCCAAAGACAGCAACACCGGCGCCACTGGGATTGTAGTTTTCCCGCCCCGCTGAGAAGAGGAGAGTGCTGCCCTGAAAACTACCCACTACAATTCCCATAATCCCCGCGCCACCTCATGACGTTGTTTCAGATTATTTAAAGGGAAAGCGACATATGTTTACGACGCGTTGTCATGATACCGCCCGTAGCCGTTTAGACCTGGAGCTCATCGGTTTCGAACATGCCAAGGCCTTTAAGAGATTCAGAAATAGGGATGGGAATCGTAAAAAATTAATGATTCCGGTTCTCCTAAGTAGCCTACTTTTGAAGAAAGGACAAAAGGCAAAAGATGTTTACATTTTTAAAGGGTTATACGTTCAACAACTGGTTCTTAATATATATTAAAAACTCTAAACGAACAAAATACTGTGACATTTTGTGAAACGCCACGGATTACAAAACAACTTGCGTATCTTCAACAAACCATTTCATCAATTGCACCGATTTAAGTCTCAAATAACACAGTAGTTCTTGGTGCAAAATAAATGACAAAAGCAATACTTTGCGGTTCAGTAAGTGATTCAGATTAATAACAGCTCCGAACTGCGTTAGGTGTTTTTGATTAACTAAAAAGAACCGAATCGTAAGATTCATTCGTTTCAAGAAGCGATCTACTGGATCGCGCTGTAGATTCATATTTGAGTTTTTTGTTTTTGTTTGTTCGTTTTTATCATCGGCGGAAAAGCACACATTTGAGAATCGTTAAAGGAAACGAACATCATAAAGAAAATTGAATAACTGAATAAGAATAATCACATACAAGGGCAATTTCATAAAAGATTTTATTTACAATGTTAATTTTAATGTCAGTACTATTCATTTGAAAGAGTAAAGAAATACTTAATCCCTTATTTAAATATTAAAATTAAGATAACTTTTTCCTTTTTTAAACCATCCCTATTATGTCTATGCAGTGAGTAATATACATTTGCACACATACATTAGTGTGTGTAAGGCACAATACTTCTGAAATTTACAATTTCCATCAAAACTGGAACAATATAATTTATTAAGCTACGAAAAGAGGGGGAAAGTACAGCAAGTCCACTGATTTACAGCAGGTGGAGCACTGTGTCTCTCTCTCTCTGTCTCCACAGCTGCTCATCATTACACTTATGAAGGCAGAGAGTCTCAAACCCTGAACACAACCACAATGGGAATTATACCCTGAATCAGAAATCATAATTCCCTGAATTAACCACAGACAATTAAAATATGACCTCCGATTGACCCAGAAATCATTGTGATCACCCACAGAGAAAAAGAGTCACACACACACACACACAAACAGAGAGAGAGAGAGAAAATTTATAGGCACTTAGTCAGAAACTAATCAGAAAAGGGCTCAGCAGTGCTTTGTTATAAGTCCTCAAATCAAAAACCCTTCATTCATCTGTATGAGTGCATTGTATCAGTGTTTGTTTGTGCTGCTCAGGTCCTGACTTCACTCTGGCTGTGAACGTCACCCTCGAAGGCAAGATTATCATAGTGGGGCGACATATCCAACTGCTCCTCTTGCACACCTGCAAACCAATCAGACCAAAAGACCAATATCACACCATTCACATCAACTGACCTTAGAACACTGGTTCCAGAAATATGCCTTTCTATTCATTTTCTCCAATGCGGTTTAAAAAAAGTGCAGCATTAGCATGCAGTATTTCTGTGTTTTCAGCAAAGTAGATCTGAATATTTCCATGCTGGTGCCACCACTGCCTTGTGCATGAGGGACCAGGACCACAATTTCAGTAATTATGCACAGAAATGTTAAAGTAACTGTTACTTGCCCTGTCCTTAACACTAATTACATAAGTACATCATGATTATTGGTGGGTATCACTGCAAAACAACACAAATATCCTGCAAATATCACCACAATTTTTAAGAAAAGCCAGAGCAAATTCAATTTTGGGCCGCAAAAAAAAAAAATCCTGGTGGAACGGATATACAGTACTGTCCTGTTATTCACACTCACAACTAACGTGTATATGTAAATTAATGTTTCCACGACTCTATTAACATTAATGTGTGACATTCAGCACAGTCACTCTGCCTTTCTGTACATTTGTATATGAAAGGTAAGTAGTATAATCACAACAAGTTGGGAGTGTGTTCCTAAATATTGGGAGAAATGTGATCGTGTGCATTATTTCATACCATTTTGTGAGCCTTCAGCAGGGCCGAGGTGTTCATTTCCATGCATGGATGCATATCCAGAGGATGCGGTCTCACTGTGTGTATGTGACACTGTTTCACTGTGCAGGTCCTCAGAGGTAGAAAAAGATCTGAAATCTGGCACTGAAATCTGTGGCTGCTCCACATCCATCTACAAGAGAGAGAAATAACATTTCAGCAAATATCTGGCCAAATTTGTGTGTGCATTGATTGAATGTTCAAAACTGAAAACTAGAATTTTCCTCCAATTATAGGCTTGGACTTGAAGGGGGAAGGAATAATATCAGCCTGCTAAATACATACTGCCAAAGGAGGAAGAACAAACTGAGCTAATTCTCCTGCTTTCTGTATATGAAAGGCATGGTGACTAAGCAACAGTCCAGTTTCTGTGAGACCAATCTTTATAACAACAAGTGACAGAGGATCCACCCAATTTCCAGTTACTGTAATCAAGGTTCATGACAGGACAGTTAAGATGTGGACACATCAGGCACAGTTACTTACTAACACCACTTTCTCATGAACTCCTCTTATAACAGGTTTGCTGCTTTTTTCACCTTGGGTCAAGGAGATTCTTTTGAACAGGCAGAACAAAGGTAAGCTCCCAAGGTGCAAGAAACACAGTGGGGGATGCTCCGGTGTTCAGAACAGTCTATCCCTAGGGTATCAACCCAATCTTTCTAGTATACTGCCAGCCAATATCCAGTCCTTATAGAACAAGCTGCCTTATATTAGGCCTGAGATTAAATACCAGCAGGACAATAGAGACAGCAACAATTTCTGCCTGACTGACAGATGAAACAGTCATTCTTTTCTCACTGCAAACACAGAACAGCTAAAAGTAGTAAAAAGATGTGTTTTATGGTTAAAACTAGCTAGTGTGACAACAAGAACACTGCAAAGAAATGTTTTTCATATCACTACTTGTGGGGCCCACAGCTGCACCATTGAAAGCATCCTGTCAGGCTGTAGCTCTGCCTGGAATGGGAGCAGGATCAAAGAAACTTATAAAGGACATTACGGGCAACAGAATGTAACACCATAGGTGTGCTGCCCAATCTGTCAGATACTTTCACCAAAGTGAGCAGGACTAAGCATCCCAGTTATGTCTCATTGCAGCAGAACGGCAAATACCACCATAGCCCATTAAAAGTAGCAATGTTTCTGTAGTAAGTCAATACAATACAGTAATATTATTTCTTTATTTATTTTAAATACAATTTTAATTACATATCTGTATATTGAATCGCATAGCTGTGTAAAATGTGCAAATGTATATTGTGACAATAATATACACTACCGCAAAAAAGTTTGGGGTCAGTA
>NW_015558617.1:151995-157437 GCF_001515605.1 Sinocyclocheilus anshuiensis | reverse complement strand
GGCTGCATTAATTTGATCAAAAATACAGTAAAAACTGCTACAATTTAAAATAGCTGTTTTCTACTATTTCATAAAATGTAATTTACTACTGTGATGGTAAAGTTGAATTTTCAGGAGCCATTACTCCAGTCTTCAGAGTCACATGATCCTTCAGAAATCAATCTAAAATGCTTATTTGGTGCTAAAGAAATATTTCTTATTATTAATGTTGAACTAAAACAGTTGTACTGCCTAATATTTTTTTTCAGGATCCTTTGATCAATAGAAAGTTCAAAAGAACAACATTTATGTGAAGTAAAAATCTTATGCAACATGAAAAATGTCTTTACGGTCACTTTTAATTACTTTAATGCATCCTTGCTGAATAAAACTATTTTAACAAAATAAATCTTACTGAGGCCAAACTAAATTCTGTCTCGTCATTTTTCAAAATGCATATGTAGTTTCAGGAAAAAGCATTTTACTGCCTCAGTTGAACATGTGCCAAACAAACTTTGTGCTGAGGTGTGTCACTGCTGATGGTGCTCTATCTACCTTCACTCACAGGCACAATAAATGACTTCTTTTATGAAGGTGACCAAAGACCAAAGAACACAACATCTCTCCCAGCAGCAACATTAGTCAACACAAACATCAATGAACTGCTGCTCCCGGTCACACTCTGCATGACTCAGAACTCAAATGCTCTATACACATGACATGTCTCACATGGAACCAGAATTTCACCAAAGCTTTTGAACGTCTGTCCCTCTTTTCCTACCACATGAGGAACAGAGAGAATTTGGCCTGGTCTCCTTATCCTTTTTAAGTAATAATGCTTAGTAATGTTATGTTCTTTATTTAGCAATTTTTCAAGAATTTGTATCGCCATGCTAACATTTAAAACTGAAACTGAGAGAAGAGGAAATAGTTACTGTTTTTTTGCATTTCAACTGTTCAGAAGATAAAAGATCTTAACACTAAGACTGTGCCCGAAACCTGAAAAATTATGCCTTATGTAGTATCCGAAAAGCATTAAGGCACTTTTTTTTTTACATTACATCCTGCCTCCATCTGGTCCCTCTTTGATCTGGTCCTCTGCCTTGGATAACCCACAATCCTGTGCATGCAGTTTGTTGGTTAGTTGAAAGAATAAAAATGGCTTCTGATAAGAATGGTTGAAAAAAGTAAATGAATTCATAAATGTCTTTATTTTACGAGAGAGCTCAGTGTGCTGCAACTTAAGAAAACACATGCAAATAGTAGAAGCACCAGCAAATTAAGAAAACATCATCAGTTTGACAACACGTGCTGCAAATACTCGCAACACAACCAAATGCAGAAACACACTGCAAATACAACTCAAAAAAGCATTGCAAGTAGCAGAGACCACAACAAAAATGTTTCAAGGGGACCCCAACAACCCTTATGAATATTAACCATGGTTTAATTATAGTAAAAGTATAGTAACCATGTTTTTTGGCATATTGATTACCATTTGTATAACCACAGTTGTACAAATACCATGGTTAAACTATGGTTAATGTAGCAAAACCATGGTTAATATTTGTAAGGAAAGTTGTAAAAGTATGTTAGCCAGCTTACATAAAGTCTCACAGTTAAGGTAATTGTGCATTTCATCAGCTTATTTAGGCTAATAATATCCAAAAGGAATCATATGATCAGGATGTTAAAATAAACAAAAATCTCACCTTTCAGAGTAGACATTGATAAGCATGTCCCAGCCAGGTTAGTCACATGTTGCGGTTCCCTTAAACATTTCTCATGTGCTCTGTGCATATTTGCAGAGCATTTCTGTATTTGGTGGTGTTTTGAGTATTTGCAGCGCATTTCTGTATTTGGTTGTTGTGAGTATTTGCAGCGTGTTTCTGTATTTGGTCGAATTGTGAGTATTTGCAGCATGTGTTGTCAAACCGATAAAGGCGTTTTCTTAATTTGCTGGCATTTTTTATATTTGCATGTGTTTTTTCATTTGCAGCGCGTTGAGATTTCTTGGCCCCCGTATTTTTTTAAACTTTATTTCAACTTGATTCTGTGTCTCAAATAAACGTATGGAACTGAAAAAGACTACAGATTAATTTGCTAGCTTTATGAAGTGGAACGCTGGACTTCACTCTTAGTGTGAAAACTCACCTCAACTCCAAGGGCTTTAAGAATGTCACACTTGCACATTGGGCAGGTTCTGTGCTCCAGCAGCCATGGCTCTATGCAAGATTTATGGAAGAAATGACTGCAAATACAAAAACACAACCGTACAGCAAAATTAAGACCAGAAAGACAGGAAAAATTCTGATTTATAGTGAAAACAATGATTGAGGGAGAACAGAATATAGTGAAAGACAAGAGAGACATACTTGCATGTGAGAACTGATAGAACATCTCCTGGTTTATACAACTCAATACACACTGCACAGGCATCAGCATCAGGGCCAGTCTCCTGTAAAACAAACACACACACAAATCAAAACATTGTTCAACCGAAGGTTCTTCAAGTTTTTGTACATCTGCAGTTATCCTGCTGATAATAAGCCATTAAAAATAATCTTTCATGTTTTGTCTGTACAACAGTTAAAAAAAACAACACCCCATTTTTATGCTATATTTTATGATGTATTCCAGCCTTTTACTCAATAATGCACTGTCCAAACATTCTTCTGTTACATATGTGGCCTAAAAATGATTATTTTCAGAAGACAGCAACATGAAAATGAAAGCATAAACCCACAAGCACTTACAAATAAAGTAAACCCGCAAAAACTTACAAAACACACACATACATACAGTATCTCACAGAAGTGAGTACATCCCTCACATTTTTTATTTTATAATATCCCTCACAATATTTTATTATATCTTTTCATGTGACAACACTGAAGAAATGACACTTTGCTACAATGTAAAGTAGTGAGTGTACAGCTTGTATAACAGTGTAAATTTGCTGTCCCCTCAAAATAACTCAACACACAGCCATTAATGTCTAAACCGCTGGCCACAAAAGTGAGTACACCCCTAAGTGAAAATGTCCAAATTACAAAATTATATATAAATATTATATATTATAATATTATTATATATAATAATACAATTATATATAAACAAAACACAAAGCCAATCAGAACACACAAATATCAAAAGAAGTTAATTCGTCTGTATTTACATGTGCACACACAAAAAGTTCTGATGTACCTGATCCCCTTGTCTCAGTGTGCGGACCTGCAGCTGGCCAATTGCCTTCTTCGCTTCAGCTTTCAGCTTTTTCTGAAAAAAAGAGAACAGACAAACACAGCTTGAGATGTGTGCTTGTCTTGGTGCTTTTGGTCTGGTCTCACTGGTTTTTCAGGAAGTGTATGAATACTTTAGAACTGTAACACGAGTATCAACACAAAGTTTGCTCAGATGTGTTTGCTCTGCTACACAAACACCTACAACAAAGAACATTTAAGATCAGGATTAAGTAAATATAAAGGGAAATTTACATTTACCTTTTTACAAAAAATAATCTTATCCCACAGCGAGAGAACTACTGCTGACTCATTCACTCAGTTGATTCACACATATAGTCGCCACAACAAGAATGCAGACACTGGAGAGACACACTTAATGTATGAATGTCAATACATTAGATTAAAAAAAAAGAACCTCGAGCTAAACCACATTCACACATATAAAAGAGATGAATCAATCCAGATTCAACCCTTTCACAGTCCAGACAGGAAAAGGAACTTGATTGCTGGTTAGGTTTCATAATGAACCACTTTATGAATGCTTATGAAACTGGGGCAAGACTTTCCTGTTATACACGAAAATCCCAATAAGAAAAAGATCACAAATACTCTTATCTTCTTTATGAAGTCAAAAATATATTTAAATCCATCTCTCATGTCTGAAATTCCAAATAAAGCATTGTGTATATTAAAACAGGGCAGCAGTTATAGAATTTAAATAGAGGTATTCAACCTCACAAAATATTTAGCAATGAATGGAAAAGGTTTATATAACAGGCATAGACATCCCCGCCCGGCTCAAGTAACTCACCCCAGAGATGTTCACATTAAACTCTTCAGTGTGTGTGTGTGTGTGTGTACAAGCATGTGTTCGCAGACTAAACAGCAGGCCATCTCAACCCTGTGTGTGTTTTCCACAGGGAGACAGTACTGGCACAAAGTAATATGAATCCTCTATTGAACTGAAACCAAATCCACAATGTGTTACATGTTAAACTTCCTCTACCACTGCTCAAAAGGGGTGAGAAATTAACACCAATTAAATGCAGATATTTTTTGCACAGTGGCAAGTAATGCGTCTCGTCTACTAGCCACTGTGGCGGCTGACATCACATTTGACAATAAATGCTGTAGCTTAAGATACAAGTGAAGAAGCACATTTGAATTCATCTGGATGAACAGACAAAAACACAACCAATGCGAATGTCTCACAATTAATATACTCTACAGTCTTTCATGTGAATATGGAATGAATAAATAAATAGAAACATATAGTAAAATCTGAAATTCACCCTGCAGTCAAAACTTGAAGGCATCTGGATTTTCAATGAAGAAAAAAAAAATTCAAATCTGAAACAGTTTACACCGAAGCAGTTAATAATCAAAGTTGGAATGCTCAAGTCTGCTCAGGTGCTGCTTTAGGGGCCATTCACACAGAATGCAGTTTTCCATTCCATTACACTTACTTTTTCATTGTTTTTCTATGTAAACATGCTAGAGGGACATCTCTGAGCATTGTGCTTGTGTGTCTCGTGTCTTTTGCAGTGTCTCGCACATGACACAGCATTCTAAAAACACGGCACTCAAGTTAAAGGAGTAGTTCACTTTCAAATTAAAATTTCCTGATAATTTACTCACCCCCTTGTCATCCAAGATGTTCATGTCTTTCTTTCTTCAGTCGAAAAGAAATTAAGGTTTTTGAGGAAAACATCCCAGGATTTTTGTCCATATAGTAGACTTCAACAGTTACCAAAAGGCTGAAGGTCCAAATTGCAGTTTCAGTGCAGCTTCAGACAAGTTCTGTGTGAAAGGCCCCTTATGTCATATGATGCTTTTTTAAAGATCATTATTTTGTGTATTTGGTGTAACAGAATATGTTGACATGCTTTAATGTTCAAAAAACACATTATTTTTCAAACTCGTCGGAAATGTAATGCCCCTTACCATAATCGCGAGCTTCATCTTTCAAAATAAATGTAAAGACAGAGCCCGAAAGGGGAACAGAGTCGCATGACAGACAGTGATGAAGCTGGTATGTGTTTGTGATGTGACCCCGCCTCCCTCTCCCTCTCTCTCTCTCGCGCTCTCTCTCGCGCGCTCTCTCTCGCGCTCTCTCTCGCGCTTTCGCGCACACACACACACACACACGATGCGCAAAACTCCGCATTTGAACAGTCAATAGCAAATACTTAAACTAATAACAAAACAGTAGCTGATT
>NW_015558617.1:126540-151930 GCF_001515605.1 Sinocyclocheilus anshuiensis | reverse complement strand
TTGTAACACTCCAAAGAGAAAGGAAAACTTGAAATCGCATCATATGACCCCTTTAAATTAGTACAACTGATTTTTATTCAATATATAATATATATATATAATTTATATAACAGAACATGTACCAAGAACTACACTATAAACCTTAGTCAGGTTAGATGACATACTGAATTTAACACAGATGAAAACAGTGCTATGAGGGATAAATTTACAGTCTTCACAATGGCACACATTGAATAAAGGGCGTAGATCATGTAATTTCAAGTTTCAAAACTGTTCTATGGAGTTTATGTCTACTGAAAGTTTTAAGAAAGATGTTTCGTCAGCTGAACAAGCGGTATGTTGTTAAACAGCACAAACCACTGAACACACCGTTCTTCTATACTACACAACCTCATTTTCACTCCTGTCAAAAATCAAATATGGCGCTATCCTGACTAAGGTCTATAAACTAGTTATACCAAACTGTCTACATGCATACATGCAAGACCACCCAAATGTCCTAGTGAGGAAATAAACATCATACTACTGCCCAACAATGGAGACACAATGTCAAAAACCAACAAACTCATGCTAATAAGCAATTTGTCTCGGAAGTAATTTGTTTGTCTGTCAACATGTTTCACAGATTGACGACTGATGGTTCACCAGCAGCAAAACATAAGTCTAAAACTCTTGACAGTCCACCTTCTTTGTACACCTTACAGGCCATTAAAAACTGTATTTCTTGGAGCTTTTTCTGATTTTTCCGTTCAACCAGTGTTATCTGAAAACATATGAGTAACACAGTGAATACGAAATTCCATGAATGTGAATCACAAAATTCTATCGTTGTGATTGTCAATTCTGAGTCAGTTTGAAGAAGATAGTCATTTTTATACTTCACACAAACCCAAACTCAGTCAATTACTCTTACCCAACCCAGCCCATCACTCTTTAAATCACTGTTCAGCCCTGCAGATAACATCTTCTGCTCTAACTCCAGAATTCTGATTCACTAAATACCTTTATACTTGCAATTACATATACATATACACAATTCATGTTCAGAAATCTATTCACTTAGCAGATGTAGAAATAAGGGACATTGTAAGCAATTTATCATAAGAGTCAGGCCCTGTCCACACGAACGAGGGTATTTTCAAAAGGAAAAACTCAGTTTATAAAAATACCCGTGTATGTGTGGACATGGCTTCAGTGTTTGTAGTTTAAAGCATACAATTGTTAGTACATAAGCTAGAGCAGAAGTAAAATACAGAAAAGAAGGACAGAATGTGATTTCACTTTCTTTTTTATAATATGAGTTAACAGGAATTGCCTTTATGATTGTAAATTAGTTAGGTAGTCGCAGAAGAGGTGTGTCTTCAGCTGTGTCTTAAAAGTTGTAAAAGTCTCAGCAGATCAGGGAGAAGGTTGGCAGCCCGTAGAGGAACAGAGAGGGTGGACGTTCTAGAAAATGACTTTGTACCTCGTTGTGAAGGAAGACTGTTGCATTTGCTAGCTGTAAATGGCGGGAGGGAACATACACCTATAGTGTTCACTTCCAATGGCAGTCCTGATGGCCAACATTAAAGCACTGGAGCGAAACAAAGAGGAATGTTACATGGACCCTCTGTGGTTGACTGTTTTGCTGTAGATCAGCTCCAGAGGCTTGTTCTGCCCACATTCTATAAAATTTTAGCAACTCTGCGACAGTTAATGATTGCAGACAAAAGTCCCCCCCCAAAAAACATGGTGCTCATTCATGGGAGTGGCCATCGCTATATTTGTATGTTTGAATGATCAAAAATGAGCCGATAGCCTCGTGGGCAGCGTGCTGACATGAACTATGAGACGTCCTGAGCTCGAGTCCCAGCTCTCAGACCTTTCCCGCCCCCCTCTCTCTCCCACTTCGCTTCCTGTCTACTCACTGTCCTATCATAATAAAGGCAAAAATGCCAAAAAAAAGAGCTGTTCTTAGAGAAGCACCCATGTGTCATTGATGCCCGAGAGATATTTAGCAATTTCTAGTTACAATTTCTAGATCTGTCTGCAATCCAAGTTTTGTAGTGTGAAATGTGTTTTGACTGGAAATTACATTGGTGATGACAGTTGTATAGTGTTGAAAAAAATGGCAATCTGACAACTTTGAAAGTCACGTTGTTGTGTATGGGCGACATTAGTCGTGTAGGCTGGAAGTCTGGCCAATAGTGCATGACAGCAGTATTGCAATGACAAGAGCTCAGACGAGAAGCTGCGCAGCATACTAAGAAATGAAGGTCTGATTTTCCTGATGTTACAAAGCAAAACCATGCATTAACCAGGCAATGAATCACATGTGGCTATAAAGCTCAACTGGCCTGAAAGGCATCTTGTCCTTTTACTTAACCACTTACTTTCCTTTCATTCTTTTCTTCCCGTTTTCCCTTGAGCAAAACAACAAACAACTGGAACAGGTACTTTTTGAGCACAGTAATGCCTTTTGGCTGTCATATGCTTAAATATTTCATGGTATTTCCCTTTGAAAAAACAATATTTTTAGGAAAAATTCCCAGTATAATTTCATCAGTAGCAACTGAAAAAAAATCCAGTGCGTGTTTGTGTGTGTCTAAAGAGGAACAGGTTGTGTTTTTAGTTCAACTTTATCCAAAATCAAACATTTCCTTGATACTAAACTCAGACCTAATGCCACCTTAGAACATAACTCATTCACATACAGTGATGACATTAGGGCTGAAAAAACGAATGATCTCAGAACCCAGTAATGTGAAACCAGATCAACCAGTTAGAAGTATTTGGGTTTTGAAATTCATATTTAGAACACTCAAATAGTCCTGTTTATACAGTCACTTGCAGGGCAGATCAACTACCGTCAGTATAAATGAGGAACTAAAGTCAATGGCCTTTCTATTCTTGTTTTAGCTGTGAATGACACCTGTTATAATAATGACACTGACTATAAATATCAAAGATGGCAACTTTGATAAACAGTAAAGCCTTATCACAACTGTCACAACAACGTTATTTAATAAACAAGTCCAAATGAGGTGCAAGTACACTGGTGAAATCCTAATTAATAACAGACCACAATATGGTTGGAAGCAACTGGCTCTAAAAGCTTTGGCTTATGAACAGCGTATATCAATGTCTCTGTGAGTTACTACAACATCACATTATATAGAACTTCTTGATTTTTCTCGTCAACCATGCCAATTTTTAAACCATATCACAAGTAATTTTTCTCAGTTCCAATGTTGGTGTAATTACTTTATATTCAATTTGAAGTGATTCACTCTACATTTAAATGTGGTTGTCACTCTTTGGTTACCAAAATTTGCAGTTACATGGCAACTGATATGATCTTAAAGTGCAAAACTTTATATACTTGTACAAAACCTAAGAAACAGTAACTACTGTTTGCTTGGGGTCAGTAAGACTTTTAAATGTTTCTGAAAGAAGACTCTTATGCTCACCAAGGCTGCATTTATTTGATCATAAATACAATAAAAACAGTAATACTGTGAAAAAGTATTACAATTGAAATCATTCTAATATGCTGATTTGGAGCTCAAGAAACATTTCTTATTATTACCAATGTTAAAGACAGTTTTGCTGCTTAATATTTTTGCGGAGACCGTGATGCATTTTTTTAAGATACTTTAATGAATAGAAAGTTCAAAAGAACAGTGTCTATTTGAAATAAAAAATTTTGTAACATTATAAATGCTGTGCTGTAATTTTGATCAATTTAATGCATCCTTGCCGAATAAAAGTATTAATTTCTTTCAGAAAATCCTACTGACCACCCTGTGAATGGCAGTGTAAGTCTGACAGCCCACTACACTTGCCTATACAATAATTTACAAAGGTAGCCATGGTTTATGCAAAAACGTTGTTACTTCAATTAACACTACTAGTGTAAAAAAAGAATCTCCTTCATGTAGTGTTTGTTTTAGTCATTCTTATTGATATCTATTCACTTTTTATTTCTGTCTATAAGTATGTAGTCTACTGTCTATAAGGAAGTTAATACAGTTTTATTGCATTGTAATTACTGCCATAATGTGATTTTGAGTGAAACTGTGGTTACCACAATACATTAACAGGATTGTTCTTTAAAGCCCATCAAATCAGCAGCCATCCACACAGTGCTGTACCTGTTTGCGGTTCTGCTGTCTGAGGCTGTTCAGTCTCCGCGCGGAGTAGATGATGAAGTATCCAACAGTCGCCGCAGTAACGATGAAGAAGGAGATAGAGACGAAAAACACTGAATAGTGACTCATCCAGGGACCGTGCTGATTCCCAACCTCTACTGCTATGGAAACGGGCAAGCCCTTTTCTAGCAGCTGGAACAGCTCCATCCCACGGACATTGCCAATCATGACTGCAACGATGCTCGTGCCTAGAAACACAGAAAGAATACTGAAAACACGGGCAGCACCCATGTGCAAACCAAAACACACACCGTAGTGCTTAGCAACCTGATGGTTGAGAGAGTCGAAACGTCAACAAACATGCAACATTAAATGTGTTTACTAACATGTACCCAAATAAAATACGTTTTAAATTAAGTGAGAGGAAATTAAGCAAACTTGTGTCATGCACGAGACACTTGAGTCTTAAACAGTGGTGAAGGACAGAGTTTGTTTAACAAGATGTGAGTTCTGAATTCTTAAATTTTATACTCCAAATGATGGAAAAAATACCTGTTTGCATGAGCATGACAAAACATATAATGAACAATATCACAATCTACCAGTGTTATTATAGTTAACTAGCCATAAATACACATTTCGTTAAATAACATAAACTGAAATAACTTATTTTTAGTTATTTGACAAGGCAACGATTATCATTATCATTTAGTTTAACTTTATGTATTAAAATTAATAAAATATAAATTATAATTATTAAATGATAAATTAACCATATATACATATTTTAAAACAAATAAACATGACAAAAAGACATAATTAAATTACTAAAATATTAACTAAAACTTAAAATTTAAATACAAGTTGACTCAAAATATTAAACAGAACAGTAATAATATCAATGTTACTAAAACAGCACCGCAAATAACACCTTTACGTATACACACACGCACACCCTTTCGTTTTATGACATGACACAACGTGATAAAACGCGTTTATTACAGGTCATCTGAAATGTCTTCAGGAAATTGAGTCATTACGCAGTGAATTTCTCCCTCTGATGCTCCGTAAGTGGATTTGTGCTTTAAAAACCAGATCGCACCAGCTCTAAAATGTGGTTCTAGTTCAGTTTATTTATATATCCTGGACAGGCGAGAGCAGAGTGTGCACTCTTCCGCGTAGAGGAGGTCCTATCAGCTGTCAAATTTACACAACACAACGCCCAGGTTAGAGTACAACTGGCAACTAAGAGGCCAGAATTGATCAGAATAATGAGAGACAAGGCAACACTTGCATATATACACATACTAAAACCTATACTGGACCCCGTCTGAAAATGTTCAGCACCTCATCTTGTCGTAATGAGCCCGTTGGATCACCTACCTGGGTGGGACATCTGAATGACCCGATTTTCTGCCCTGTAGTCATTGAAAATGATAGCAGCGGCAGCTCCGTTCATGGCCGCGACGTTAATTTTATCGGTGAAAGTGCATCCGTTTCCGCGCTGGATTAAGGCGATCCAGCCCATGGAGTCGTTCTGTCGGCGATAAACGGTGTCATCTTCACAGCCGTAGATCGGATCGGCTAAATACACATTCCCCACTACAGAAGTTTTGGGAGAGTCTTGCCCATACAACCCCATCTCCTCTCGAAACCAGGTGGTTAGGTTTGTTTCAGGGTTTGTATAGGAAATGTTCAGGTATGCAGTGCACAGGTAACTGGCTTGCGCCAAACGCACACTCGACACCTGGAAAACAGAGGCCACCAGCAGCCACGAAAACACATCCCGACTCGCAAGAAGCCCCATATTCGGCACACCAGCCCTGTCGCTGCTCTCTTTAGTTCAGTTCAAAGCACAGCTTGAAACAAATTTGGTTTTTAAATGATTAAAAATGGTTCCGCAAACTCACGTAATCGATATCTCTCTACTGAGCGCCTACAGGTGTTTTAGTAACGCAACTGAATAGAAACTCTACCTCGCTGAGGTCACTGCGCCCGAAGCCACGCCCACCCCTCTCTTAAAGCAACACACGCTGTTTTTCTTGCTTCGCTCATGCTCTTGGAAAGTGACTGAATTATATGGTTTATTCAGGGCAGGGTGTAAAAAGTACAGAATTCTGTTCAAGTTAAAGTACAGATGTTATTTGAATTTTACTCCACACTATTTAAATTTTACTCCACACCAGGGGCAGCAGGGGTTTGGCGTTTGTTTTTATATTTAATGCACTTTGTTTAAGTAATGTAGGCTTATCGTTCAGGAATGTTGTCGTTGTATGGCCAGTGGCCACAGGGAATTATGCCATACCCTAGGTTTTTAGAGAGAGCAAGCACAAAACCTGGCCAGCGGTTATGAAATCATGAATGATAATTTATTTTAATGCAGTGCGCTGTCACTCTTTCTACATAAAAATCAGTAAAATCATGTAATGATTCACCTCGTAAGCCCCACCCCCAATGTAACAATGTAATTTCACTCTGCTCCTTATAAAGCCTCATAAATTTTGGAAACTTAGAATAGTACATGAATTGTATAGACTACTTTTATAATGCTTTCTTGCTGATGCATGATTCATGCTATAAATCTTTTTTTTTTACATATTCGGAACTTAAAGCCCCTAGTTCAAATCCACTTTCATGATGGTTGGGGAAAGCGTGAACATTCTTCAGAACTTCCCATTTTTTAATCAACTAAAAAAAGTTTTGGAATGACAATGGTGGTGGGAAAATGTACATTTGTTTTTTGGTCAATTTTCTATTAAAGGAAAAGCTTCCATATCAGTATTTAAAGTATATTTCACTGGCTGATTAAATAAAAGGGGTGTTAAAGTTATGTGAGCATGAAGTACTTAAGTAGTTTCCTGCGGTAACTTCAAAAGATTTAATTGCTTTGTGAAACATATGAATCTAGAGAAAGAATACATTAACTTACACATTAAACAGTTAAATCTTAATACAATAAATCTTGAATAATATCATTTTTTCAGTGCCCTTTTAGAAGAAAAAAAAATCTGGTGTAATGTCTGCAAGTTGGTTAGGGCCCCATCCACACGAACACGGGTATTTTCAAAACCGCAGCTTTTTCTATGCGGTTTGGCCGTTCGTCCACACGCAAACGCAGTATCAGGTCACAGAAACCGAACCGTTTTGAAAACATCTTGGTTACGTATGTAACCTTGGTTCCCTGAATAGGGAACGAGATGCTGCGATGACGTCATCGCTTTGGGAACACCTTCGGTGTGACGAATGTCTGAAGCCCTTATACCATCATGCCAATTTATTGGCCAAATAGCGCTTAGCACCGCCCCCGACGCGCACGTAGGTGAGCTATATCAGTGTGCTGCATGCTATTTCATCGGATTTCCACTTGTTTACGAAGGAAGCACTATCAAAGGTGCAGAACGGCCCGCATGGCAGCATCTCGTTCCCTATTAAGGGAACCAAGGTTACATACGTAACCGAGATGTTCCCTCTCATAGGCTCACTTCGATGCTGCGATGACATCATCGCTTTGGGAACGCTATACCATAACACCTGACGTACCTTTAGATAGCTGGAAGACCAAGGAAAACGTCTGCTCAAGCGGATAAGACCCGGGAGCCAGGAGCCAACCTCACGTCCAGACTGTAGAACTTGATGAAGGTGCTAGGAGAGGACCATCCTGCCGCAGCACAAACATCTTCCATCGAGGACCCTTTGAAGAAGGCCTGAGAAGAAGCCACTGCTCTTGTAGAATGAGCACGCACCCCTAAAGGCGAAGTCAAGCCACGCGCCTCATAGGCCAAAGATCTCGTTCCCCTATTCAGGGAACCAAGGTTACATACGTAACCGAGATGTTCCCTCTCATAGGCTCACTTCGATGCTGCGATGACATCATCGCTTTGGGAACGCTATACCATAACACCTGACGTACCTTTAGATAGCTGGAAGACCAAGGAAAACGTCTGCTCAAGCGGATAAGACCCGGGAGCCAGGAGCCAACCTCACGTCCAGACTGTAGAACTTGATGAAGGTGCTAGGAGAGGACCATCCTGCCGCAGCACAAACATCTTCCATCGAGGACCCTTTGAAGAAGGCCTGAGAAGAAGCCACTGCTCTTGTCCTGACGTACCTTTAGATAGCTGGAAGACCAAGGAAAGCGTCTGCTCAAGCGGATAAGACCCGGGAGCCAGGAGCCATCCTTACGTCCAGACTATAAAACTTGATGAATGTGCTAGGAGAGGACCATCCTGCCGCAGCACAAACATCTTCCGACGAAGACCCTTTAAAGAAGGCCTGAGAAGAAGCCACTGCTCTTGTAGAATGAGCACGCACACCTAAAGGCGAAGTCAAGCCACGTGCCTCATAAGCCAAAGAGACCACTATCCAGTGTGACATCCGCTGTTTAGTGACAGCAGAACCTCTGCTCTTACCACCAAAACACACAAACAACTGGTCAGATCCACGCCACTGAGCCGTGCGGTCGACATAGATCCTAAGTGCCCTCACTGGGCAGAGACTCAGGCTAACTGGCCCCGCATCAGCTGGGCAGAAGGCCTCTAAGACCACTTGCTGAAAGCGAAGCGGAGTCGAAGCGACCTTAGGAACATAATCAGGCCTAGGTCGCAAAAATACTTTTACCAGTCCTGGTGCAAAGTCCATACACGAAGGACTAATGGAGAGAGCCTGCAAGTCCCCTACCCTCTTAAGGGAGGATAAAGCCACCAAAAGAACCGTCTTGAGGGTCAAGAGCTTCTCTGACACAGACTCCAACGGCTCAAAAGGATGGCCTGTCAGGCCCTCCAAAACAATCGATAAGTCTCAAGAAGGAAATCGTGCTGGGCGGAAAGGCCTAAGCCGTCTCGATCCCTGCATAAAATGAGAGACCAGCGGGTGGCGACCAACTGAAACACCGAAAGGCCTAAGCCGTCTCGATCCCTGCATAAAATGAGAGACCAGCGGGTGGCGACCAACTGAAACACCTCCCACGAGTGCATGCCTCGCAGATATGGCCGCCACGTACACCTTAAGAGTGGCGGGGGTAACTCCCTCAGAAAAACGACTTTGAAGAAACTCCAGTACTAAACCAATGGGGCAATGGACTGGATCTAGAATGCGCTGTCTTCACCAAGAGGCAAAAAGTCTCCACTTGAAAGCATATAAGTGTCTCGTGGAGGGAACCCTAGAATTTATAATAGTGTCGGTAATCTTGCCCGAGAGACCGGAACGCATTAGCGTACACCGCTCAGGGGCCACACCCATAACCTCCATAATTCAGGTCGAGGATGCCAAATCATGCCCCGAGCTTGTGTCAACAGATCGTGTCTGAGGGGAACCTCCCATGGAGGGCCGGCTAGCAGACTGACCAGGTCCGAGAACCCCGACTGAGTGGGTCACCATGGGGCCACCAGCAGCAAGTGCTCCACTCTGTCTGATCATACTCTGAACAGAACTACTGGGAGCAACCGGATTGGGGGAAAAGCATAAAGATTGGTCCTGGGCCATTTGTGGGCCAGAGCATCCAGACCTAGAGGCGACGGGGGAGACAGGGAAAACCAGAGCGGGCAGTGCGTAGTCAAGCTCGAAGCAATCAAGTCCACTTCCGCTTGGCCGAACCTCTGCCATATGAGATCCACCACCTACAGGAGCTTTGTCTGAGCCCAAAGAAGAACACGCCTCGCCAGCCTGCACAGGGGGCAGGAACGTAATCCTCCTTGACGATTGAGGTACCTGAGATGCACTAGAGTTTTGCACATGGTCTGGAGAGAGCGAGAGAAAAGGAGAAAACTCTGTTGACTCACCCTCTATGAGTCTCGTCTCGCATGCGTCACCCCAAGAGACCGTCTCGTGCCGTGCCTCGGCAACCGCAGAAACGGGATAGCGGGGGTTAGACGCGAGGCCTACTTTATTCGAGAAGGCCGCAACTAACCTGACTAACCCGACTAACCTGACTAACACGTGACAACCCCTCCACTGGGGTAAAAACTGTTTGAGATCCAGGAAGACTGCTAGCATCTCCAAACGATTTATGTGCCAGCCACGATGCACCTCTGTCCAGACTCCACAGACTGGACGTCCTTGATGGACCGCTCCCCAGCCCGTAAGGGACGTGTCCGTAGTGAACGTCTTGCGGCGACACAACGTCCCCATCTGGACTCCTTCTTGAAGGAACTGGGGTCTAATCCACGGGCTTAGAGCACGAAAGCCCTTGCGTGCCACCGTAATTCTGCAAAGCGGATGACAATGAGGTGAAATGTTCTGGCTCTTGGTCCACCACTGAAACGGTTGCATGTGGAGCAGGCCCAACTGAACTACAGGGGCCGCCGCCGCCACCATCAGACCCAACAGTCTGAGACACAAGCCTACGTGTACTAGGCACCCTGTCTTGAACTGACTTAGACAGGTCTGTATTGACTGTACACGTGCGGGAGACAGACGTGCCCGCATCATGCAAGAATCCAAGTCCACCCCCAAAAAGGTTGTTTGCTGACACGGCAGCAGGACACTCTTTTGTAGGTTCGTCCGTAACCCTAGGCTCCTCAGATGATCGAGTACCAAATCTCGATGTGTCAGTGCCTGATCCTGAGGTTGAGCTAATATTAGCCAATCATCCAGGTAGTTCAAAATTCTGACACCCTGGAGCCGCAACGGGGCCAGAGCTGCGTCCATACATTTTGTAAACGTTCGAGGAGCCAAAGCTAGTCCGAACGGAAGAACACAATATTGGTAAGCCTTGCCCATGAAAGCAAACCTTTGGAACTTCCTGTGTCTCATGACGATCTGGATGTGAAAGTATGCATCCTTTAGATCGATGGTCACAAACCAATCTCCGGATTGGACCTGAGACAGAATGGACTTCACTGTTAACATCTTGAACTTGCTCACTCTGAGCACAAGATTTAGACGACGCAAGTCCAAAATCGGACGTAAACCACCATTTTTTTTGGGCACAACAAAATACCAGCTGTAGAAGCCTGACTCCATCTGAGTGGGGGGTATTTCCTCTATAGCCCCTTTCTCTAGGAGTGACACGATCTCCTGACTTAAAATCGAGGCCTCCCCAGGACGTACCGTTGTAGGAAGAACCCAGCTGAAAGGAGGTGGCCCTTTCCGAAAGTGGATGGTGTAACCGTGTCGAACGGTGTGTAGTACCCATTGTGAGATGTCGGGCAGGCGTCTCCACGTGGCCCAATAGTCTGCTAGGGGCTTTAGTCATTCTACGTTTGAAATATTCACCTGATTTTCCTGTATAGGGCCCCGAAGCACCTGAGTGGCGGGAAATTCTATAAAAGGAAGATGTCCAAATGTCCTGTCGGGCCTGCCCACCACCCCAAGAGTGGGAGCTTTGAAGGCCGTCATAAATGGGCCATGCTCGCATGAACCTTGGGCTTTCTCTCGAACTCTGAAGGCTGGAACGCGCAGAGTATCTGAGGGAGTGCTCGTCATAAGGACTCGACCTAAAACTGCCCGAGGCACAGTATGCAGCGGGACTGTCAAGATCTGAGCCGGGAGGCCACAACGAGACAGGCGAATAGGCTTGTGCGGTTCGTCCACACTCTCTAAAGGAGGGCCTAGCCTCCGAAGACGAGCAAAGGAATCAGGAACTGCTATTAGGAGCCTGAGAACGAGAGGCCTTGGCCGTCGAACTCAGGTCTATCCGCTTGCGTTGCCGTGGGTGAGCAGGTGGGCGAGACCTAGGACCCCAGTCCTTACAAGGGGGTAACGTAGGCGATGGCTCATGCCGCTGGACCTTGCGAGGGCGCTGCAAAGAGGACGAGCGTGAACGAGCCGCAGGTGGTTGACACTCTACTTGCCTAGCCTTGCGCAGGATGAGCTGACGAAACACGGCGGACTGCTGTTTCTCTGCTCGAAACTTTTCCACGACAGTCGTGACCGAATCCCCGAACAGACCGTCATTAGAAATGGGAGCGTCCAAAAGAAAGGTTCTGTCTTTTTCCTTAATGTCAGTGAGAGTGAGCCAAAGGCGGCGCTCAACTGACACCAAACCTGCTATGGACCTGCCCACTGCTCGAGGCGTGTGCTTGGTAGCCCTAAGCACCAAGTCAGTAGCTCGCCTGAGCTCTTTAACAGCCTCTGGGGTCAGGCCCTCTCCCTCATCCAGCTCTTTAAGCACATCTGCTTGATAAGGCTGGAGTACACCCATAGAATGGAGTGTAACCGCGGCCTGTCCAGCGGCCATGTAAGATTTCCCGACTAAAGCGGACGTAATCCTACACGGCTTGGAGAGCAACAGGGGGCGTGACTTCCAAGACGGAGCAGATTCGGCGCAAGATGTGCCGCGAGAGTCTCTTCTATGGCCGGCATCGCCGTGTTCCGCCATTTTAGAAACTGTGGCGAAATCAGCGGCAGCGGGATTAGTAATACGCGCCGAAAAAGGTTGTTTCCAAGACCTCGAAACCTCGTGGTGGAGGTCTTGGAAGAAAGGGAGAGACCTACGGTGTTGAGACGGAGTGCGGCTAGACAAAAATCGGTCATCCAGTTTCGACTGGGCCTGATTTTTCGCCGGCTCGCTATCCCACTCTAACCCCAGCTTATCCACAGCACGCGTTACAACGTCTAACAGTTCGCTGTAAGACGGGGAGGTGCGTTTCTCCTGTCCGCTCGGAGGGAGAGAACTGCACACTTCACCCAATAAATTCTCCGAATCGGAGGCCGCTGTGGACAGCACGTCTTCGTCATACGGTATACAACCGAAAGACATCGCATCACGAGCTTCCAGGGTAGGCCACAAATCATCGTTGACAAAGACAACAGGATCCCCGTAGCGCTCTTCGAGCGCTTGCACATGGCCTGGAGAGAGCGAGAGAAAAGGAGAAAACTCCGTTGACTCACCCTCTATGAGCCTCGGCTCACATGCGTCACCCCAAGAGACCATCTCGTGCGGCGCCTCGGCAACCGCAGAAACGGGATAGCGGGGGTTAGACGCGAGGCCTACTTTATTTGAGAAGGCCGCGAACCTCGAGCGCAGTGCTTTTAGCCGTAGGCTATCACAGTGTCGACAATCAGAAAGGCCGCTAAGCGCTGCTTGAGCGTGTTGTAAGCCCAAACATTGCACGCACCTGTCATGAGTGTCTCCTCCTGCGATGAACCTGTCACACGGCTCGATGCATCTCCTGTAGCTCATCGTGTCCGCTGAAGAGGAGTAAACTGCTCTTTTGAAGGAAAATAGCTAAGAACACGACGAAAAAACACGTTCCTACGGGCGACAGATGATTCGCTTCCTGAAGGAAATGAAATCTGATGAAATAGTGCGCAGCACGCTGATATAGCTCACCTACGTGCGCGTTGGGGTCGGTGCTAAGCGCTATTTGGCCAATGAATTGGCGTGATGGTATAAGGGCTTCAGACATTCGTCACACCGAAGGTGTTCCCAAAGCGATGACGTCATCGCAGCATGAAGTGAGCCTATGAGAGGGAACTCCTGCCAGTGCCAGGGTGAAGATTTTCAGAAACTCCGGTTGCAGTGTTGTCGTGTAGCTGGTGAAACCGGAGAGTTTGGCTTGTAACGTCGTTGTTAACGTGAGGCATGTCTGTGATGGGCTAACATGGCTTTACATTTAGGGTTATATCGCCACCTGTTGGTTTGGCATGCGCCTTTTCATGTGGACCAGAGCCGTGTCTCTCAACGGCTCTGATCTGGGCGAGATTTTTTTTTTTTTAATGGAGGAAAACTGTTTATAAAAACACCCATGTACATGTGGACTATGCCTAGAACTCATAGGAGGACTTTGTGAAAAATTCTAAATTAAGTTATCATCATTTTGCCTGAGAAGTCTAACTTTTGTCAGTAGTAAATGGACAATTAGAGAAATTAAGTAGCCAAGTTAATTATCTGCTAACAAGCTGATTATCAGCCAGACTGTGCCAGTCACAATATTCTTACAATTCCTTACAGAAATATAACTTTTACAATTTGGACTAGAAAATTACTCATGCAATTACCATAAGCAATCGGATAATGCTGGATTATCTAAAAGGCAATGATAATTTATTCAAAGAAAAACAAAACAAAAAAAACATTCCATATGTGAAATTAAATGTTACATTTCTAATTTGCTTTATGTAATGCTTTTTTTTCCCTGTTTTGAATGGAATTACCAAGAGATGTGTTGAAGCAGTAATTTTACTTAATTAATTTCACCAGTATTTTAGTTGAAAGATGCCCTCTCCTGCTAGACTTTGGGAAATATCGGCCTTCTTGACTGCTCTCAACATGCTGTTACTCTTCCCACTTCTTTTTAGTGTAGAAGCTAGATATAATCAGTGTTGGGAAGGTTACTTTGGAAATGTAATAGGTTACAGATTACAAGTTACCCTATTTAAATAATAGTAATAATTAAGTAATAAGCAGTGTGACTACTTCAATTACTTTATTAAAGTAATGTAACTGATTACATTTGATTATCTAAATGTCTAGCAAATGTTTTCAACTATTATTCATTTTGAAACATTTAAAGCTGGCGGGGCGGACTTACCCATTAGACAAAAGTTGGCAACCGCCTTGGGCCCCCAAAAGCCAAACGCCCCGTAAAATGCTTTTCATAAACAAGATGCGTATTAACCGCGGACACACGAATGGTTGCTGTTTACAATGTGTATTACCACGACCGTCTGCGTGTCCAAGTTGAACGTGCTTCTTGTGAATCCTGCTTGTAGCAAATGAAAATATCATGCATCTGAAGCTGTAGCTAATTAAATAGTGAGCAACAGTGTTTTAAATGCCGCTTACTCATTTATGAGAAGGACCCTGTCATGCTACGTGTGGAGGAAAGGCACCCCATACAGAAAGGTAATATATTCACATATATGTGAAACACTGGTAGATCCTTGGATCATTCAACAGTGTTTCATTGCAGACAGGAGAACAGATGTCTGAAGTGCTTAACTCCTGGTCATTGGAAAAAGGACTGCCCTCAGCGAGCTACTCATCGCCAACATCATTTGAACAGTGATGCTAGCGGACCATCTCACCAGTTAAACTAGATAGCCCACGTCAGGGAAGGGGTGATCTGGGTATGGATGCTAATTCCCTTCAAGAAGAGTGCGATCTTGCTCAGCTATATGAGGAGAACGCCGCTTACTCATTTATGAGAAGGACCCTGTCATGCTACGTGTGGAGGAAAGGCACCCCATACAGAAAGGTAATATATTCACATATATGTGAAACACTGTTAAATATATTTTGAAAATTTATTTAAAAAATGCATAGAACATAAAGCTCATGTTGCGTGTGTAACGGAGTTATTTTGGTTATATTATTTTCACTCAAAATTCCCCTTTTTCCTATTAAATATAAATGTAATTTTGTTTCTTTAATATGACTGTATCTATTATTTTATTGTTACAAGTTAAGATGTATGATTTTCAAGATTTGTTCAAGGAAGTGCATTGTCACTTTAAGAGTATATACTTGTTCACGCGCCGCATGCGCGCTTTGCCCGCTCAGTTCACTTCCTTCTGAGCCGAGAGAAGTTTGTCTCGTGGTTTGTCGAGGCATTAAACGGTGTTTACTTAAATGAAGAGAGTCACAAAATTCATGTTTTCAACATATTTCCCCATTTATGCAGAAAATAAAGACAGTGCCAAGCAGTGAGAGGTCTGAAGTTTCTTTATTGAGTGACATCAACACAACGCAGAGTGGATTCCCTTTCCTGGGACCCGTTACAATGGTGCCGTGACCTTTTAAGGATCCATCTGAAGATCGACGCCTGTTCGTTCGCTGTGGGAAGCTACAGTGACTGGTTTTAGGTATTTTTTTCTCAAGGACTATTTTATATGAAGGTGGACTATTTTTCTCAGAAGACATCACCAATTTGAATTCAGACTTTCAACCAATTAATTTGTTGATTAGCAAATTAACAGACTGATTACTGTTATCAATTTATGCTGTTCAGAACAATATTTTTGTTTGTTTACTATACTAAAGTTGAAGTTAATTGACTGTTACAGCGTGGAAATATGGCAGAGGGTGTTAGTAGCTTTACTGATGAGGTGAATGACAATGTGATACTTGACCAAAGTAGCCGATTTGGTAGGGGAAGGGGTCTTTTCAGTATACCTTCTGAACCTAGGACACCAGGGTCTATTACCAGGGCTTTTGATACACCCGTTCTGACTTCTACAAGATATGTAGATCATGCCATATCAAATCCTGCTAACCAAAACCCAGATTTGGGTTCACTCATCAATGAAATAGCTGAAAAATTGGGCCAGTCCATTACTGCTCAACTATGATCTGATAGAAGTACACATAGCAATAATTCTGAACAGCCAGCTGAGATGACACTGTCTAATGTCAAACTAGTGATGCAGTCAGATGTAAAAGAACCACCAATATTTAGGGGTGATGGTTCTGACAGACTCATTGTACAAGAGTGGGAAAATCTCATGTCTCTGTGTCTAAGAAAATGTGCTATTCCAATTCATGAGCAGTCACAAGAAATCCTGGATAGGCTTACGGGGAAAGCAGGTGATGTAGTGAGAATTAAACTTCTTAATTACACATCTGTTGATTTTTGACATTTTAAAACAGCATTTCAGCACAATCACCTACTCCAGTATGCCCGTAGCCGATTTTTACAATACTTTGCCGATGCCATCTGAATTGCAATACTGCTTTCATATTCTCATTGAATTTACAGTTTGATGTAGGCCTACTCTTCACTTAAACAATACGTGATCAAGTTTCAGGACATTTGATCTGACTTTTTTGTACTATTTATGTAAACTCTGGTAACTTGGACGTGTTTTAATGGGCGTTTACATATATTTACATATGTTTAATATATGTGAAAAATATTAAAAAGCGGTAAACTAGATGGCCCACATCAGGGAAGGGGTGGGTATGGATGCTAATTCCCTTCAGGAAGAGTGCGATCTTGCTCAGCTATATGAGGAGAACTGTAATAGTGCTCCTAAAGGGACCAGGATAATTGTTCAATCCAGTCAAAAAGTTGAAGCCTTTAGTAGTCTTTTCTATGTTCCTGTTTGCATCAATGGTCATGTTCAGCTTAATGGAATGCTTGATTCCGGTTCTATGGCATGTACAATCAGCTATATGTGAAAAATATTAAAAAGCGGCCAAAATCAAATATTTAAATATATATTTCAAATATATTTCAAAATATATTTACATATATTGTATAAAATATATTTTCTTCTATTTAAATGTAAGATATTTAAATATATGAAAATGTATTTATTATTAATATATTTCAATCTATGTGACTTATATATGGGACATGAAGACAAATAGATGATGTGATGTACAGAGTGACGAAAGATCCTTTCAAAAAGATTCCAGTATGTGCTGCCTGGTAGTCTGAAAAACAAAGCTCTTTCTGGTATTCATGACCTTGCAGGCCAGCAAGGGCAGGACCGCACTCTCTCACTTGCGAGACAGTGTTTTTATTGGCCTGACATGGAAAAGGACATAAGAAAATATGTGAAATGCTGCCAAAGGTGTGTTTTTGCGAAGTCCCCAGAACCTTCTGCACGTGCCCCTTTGGAGAACATTAAGAGTTTGCAATACTGCTTTCATATTCTCATTGAATTTACAGTTTGATGTAGGCCTACTCTTCACTTAAACAATACGTGATCAAGTTTCAGGACATTTGATCTGACTTTTTTGTACTATTTATGTAAACTCTGGTAACTTGGACGTGTTTTAATGGGCGTTTACATATATTTACATATGTTTAATATATGTGAAAAATATTAAAAAGCGGCCAAAATCAAATATTTAAATATATATTTCAAATATATTTCAAAATATATTTACATATATTGTATAAAATATATTTTCTTCTATTTAAATGTAAGATATTTAAATATATGAAAATGTATTTATTATTAATATATTTCAATCTATGTGACTTATATATGGGACATGAAGACAAATGTCATCTACACAAGAGTTTAATAGAATCCAAGAAGATGATAATCCATGAAGGCAAAGGGAACACACAACAAAACAACAAACATCAACATTAATACCGGCCAACTGAAGAGTGCACAAGGAGGAACTTAAAGTGGCGGACTGGTCTGATCTGGAGCACCGTGCTGCGATGACGTCATCGCTATGGAAACACCTCTGGTGTGACGAATGTCTGAAGTCCTTATACCATCACGCCAATTTATTGGCCAATAGCGCTTAGCACCGCCCCGAGCATTCGTCACGTATGCTCATATATGTGTGCCACGCGTTATTTCTTCAGATTTTAATTCCTTCAGGAAGCGAATCATCTGTTGCCTGTCGGAAAGAGATTCTTAGCCATCTATTTATACAGAGCAGTTTACTCCTCTAAGGCGGACACAATGAGTTTTCCGGTATGTATGCATGTTACACGGACTCATGAGGAAACAGGTAGGAAGACCGCTTTTGCGGCCTTTATCTATTGTTGTATCCAATCTGTGTTTGTGAGTAAGTTGCGCTCTGGGCTCGCTCTCTTTCTGAGGAAGGAGAGATGTTCGTTCAACCCCCGCTGTTCCAGTTCTGCTGTTGCCGAGGCGCCGCACGAGCTTGACGCTTGGGGTGACGGCGATGAGCCCGAGTGTGCAGAGAGTGAGAGAACGGAATTAATCCCCTTCTCTCTCGCTCTCTTACCCGGACCACGTGCGTTCGTCAGAAGAGCGCCTCATGAGTCAGGTGGTTAGTCAAATCTGATTCCCGCTCCGGAAGCTCGTAACCGATTCTTTCGGCTGCAGATTAGATGATGCATACTCTACAGTAGCCTCGGGCTCGAGCTCACAGGCGACACAAGCTGTAGATATAAGCTATGGGTTAAGAGGCGAGCTTACTTATATAAAATCCCTGTTGCTCTACTCCCTCCCTTGATCAAGTGTTTCTCAAGTTTATTAAACAACATGAGAGGCACTGATTTTTAGGACGTTAAGTCGTACACTATGGTTTTTGGCGCTTCGAGCAACCAAGCATTAGTTTGCCCGACTAATTACTATTTCTTTCAGCTCTGCTGCTGCATTGAGCTGAAACAAATAAGTGGAAGAGCTCACGTTTCATTGTATTTCTTATAGCAAGCTATAACAGTGAGCAGGCGGTTTTTCCCCTCTCTCTCTAGACTCTACGTTACCTGCTGCGCTGTACTAATGCAGACACGTTCATTTGATTTGACGCTTATGCTTCCAACTCTTTGTTCGTGTACTGTTTTTAGATGCAGACTCTGAGGAGTCCTGCAGCAGATGTTTGTTGTGCACTATGATTTTGGCGCTTAGCGCTACCAAGCATTAGTTTGTCCGACTATTTACTATTTCTTTCAGCTCCGCTGCTGCATTGAGCTGAAACAAACAAGTGGAAGAGCTCACGTGTTTCAGAGTATTTCTTATAGCAAGCTATAACAGTGAGCTGGCGGTTTTCCCCCTCTCTCTCTAACGTTACCTGCTGCGCTGCACTGATGCAGACACGTTCATTTGATTTGGCACTTACGCTTCCAACTCTTTGTTCGTGTACTGTTTTTAGAGGCAGACTCTGATGAGACCTGCAGCAGATATTTTGTCGTGCACCATGGTCTTGGCGCTTCATGCTACCAAGCGTTGGTCTGCCCGAGTAATATAATGTCTTTCAGCTCTGCTGATGCTTTGAGCTGGAACAAATCAGTGGGGGCGCTCACATATCTAGAGTAAATTCCTATGGCAAGCTGTTTTACACCTAATGCCATAGTGACTCGGGCTGCAGGGTGAGCAGGGTTTTTCCTGTCTCTACTCCTGCACTGCATTAATTAAGGCACGTACATTGATTTGGCGCTTATGCTTCCAACTCTTGTTCATGTGACTGTTTTTTAAGCACGGACTCCATGGCTGACATTTGCCAAGCGCTATGGTTTTTGGCGCTTCATGCTACCAAACACTAGTCTGCCCGGCTAATAATTATTATTATTTATTATTATTATTAGCTCCACTGCTGTTTTGAGCTGGAACAAATAGTGAACTCTGTGCTATGAGCTGGCTCTGTGGAGTTTTGCAACACACATTTGTCGTGCAACATGGTTTTGGCACTTCAGGCTACCAACACTATTTGCATAACTAATCATTATTCTTCTCATCGGTTCTCAGAATTGGTCAGTCTGTTAGCCGGCCCCCTTGGGAGGTTCCCCTCAGACACGACCTGCTGACTCAGGTTCGGGGCATGATTTGGACATCCCCTGAGCGGAGTTGTAATGTGTTCCGGTCTCTTGGCAGAGATTACCGACACCATTCTTAATTCTAGGGCTCCCTCCACGAGACGCTGTATGTCCTTAAGTGGACACAATCTGCTGGTTTCCCGTTTCATGCAGGGACGAGATGACTTAGGCCTTTCCGCCCAGCACAGATTCCTTTTTGGGACTTATTTTTCGGTTGGAAGGCCTGGCAGGCCATCCATTTGAGCCGTTTAAGTCTGTCAGATAACTTTGAAACCTTAAGCAGTTTTTTGGTAATCCTATCCTCTCTTAGAGGACTGAGGATCTGCAGGCTCTGTCAGCTCTTCTTGTATGGACGTTGCCCCGAGGCTGGTCGCTGTTCCCAAACTGGGGTGCGCGCACCCCTAGGGGTGCACAGACCGACCAGTAGGGGTGTGCGAGAGAATGCTTTTGATGATCTGTGTGCATTTTGTGAAGGGGCAAGTGAAAGAGAATTTTACTTGCCCGACCGGACAACTAATCTATAGTTTTTATATTTATTACATAAAGCCTAGCCTAATTAATTAACATGACACGACTAAGAGAGTGCAGTTTTCCCCGAAAATCAGTACGATTGTAAATTCGACATTGATTTTAAACAAGACTTCAAACGAGTAGTTAATATTAAGTGACTTAGGGCATATATTTTAGTACAATAATGTCAATGTGACTGGTGACTGTTTTTGCTCGATTTCGGTGCGGTGTTTCGTTAGGCTACTGAATGATTTGCATTTTTGAATTAATAATTTGAGTCAATGATTCAGTGGTCCATTCATAAAGACAGGCGATTGCTTCATTCTTGAATGAATCAGCCGTTTGAACAAATCGTTTGAATTCCTCAATGACTCACTCATTAAGAGTCAACTTGCTGCCACCTGCTGGCGGGTTACTTTCAAATTTAAAAGTAACTTTCTTTTTTTTTTGTATTTTTTACAACTTTTCATATTTGTAAATAAAAAAACCTGATGTAAAACACCAAGCTCACAGCATTATGCTGTTGTAATCTTGCAGTGTTAATGCATTCATGCTACATTTCAGCTTCTGAAAGTGACTGGTGAGCAAAAGAGTTAATGTCAAGCCCTGTATACAGTGAATACTTGTATTTAGACTTGTATTGCAGTAAAAAAAAATGTGGTGTTTAACCTGAGTACGGTGGTGGGGGTGCTTGACGTGTCAAACACTAGAAAGGGGTGCACGCTGCAAAAAGTTTGGGAACCACTGCTCTAGCCTATGAGGTGCGTGGTGTGACTTCACCTCTAGAGGTGCATGCTCATTTTACGAGAGCAATGACTTCTTCTCAGGCTCTCTTTAAAGGGCCTTTGATGGGAGATGTCTGTGCTGTGGCAGGTTAGTCCTCTCCTAGCACTTTCATCAAGTTCTACTTGTCTGGACGTGAGGATGGCTCTTGGCTCCCGGGTCTCTTCCGCTTGAGCAGACTCTTTCCTCGGTCTTCCAGCTATCTTAGGTACGTCAGGCGTGATGGTATAGCGTTCCCATAGTGATGACGTCATCGCAGCATTGAAGTGAACCTATGAGAGGGAACATCTCGGTTACGTATGTAACCTTGGTTCCCTGAATAAGGAACGAGATGCTGCGATGCTGGCCGTTCCGTACCTTCGATAGCACTTCCTTCGTCATAGTGTAAAATCTGATGAAATAGCACGCAGCACGCATATATGAGCATACGTATGCTCGGGGCGGTGCTAAGCGCTATTGGCCAATAAATTGGCATGATGGTATAAGGGCTTCAGACATTAGTCACACCGGAGGTGCTCCCATAGCGATGACGTCATCGCAGCATCTCGTTCCCTATTCAGGGAACCAAGGTTACATACGTAACCGAGATGTTTTCCCAGTGGGCCGCTGTACAATGTGGGCCGGCCCATTGCGTAAATAAAGAATTAATTATAGTAAATGTACATATCCTATAGCCCTCCATCGGCCCAGACGAATAACCCGCGCGGCCCACTTGAGTCAAACATTAATTAATTTAGTGTGCTCTGGCTCAGTGCAGCAGTTCAAAAGCGATCGTCAATGTCAAAATGTTTGAAATAGCCAATAAAATCAAAGAAGGCGGGATTTACTGTTCACAGACGCTGAACTCGAGCTGTGCACCACTTGAATGCCAGCTGAGGTAAGATAAGCAGCTAAACATGACGAGACAATTCAGCAATATTTGTCAACTGTTACCGATAAAAAAAAAAAAAAAAACTTAAACAACAGACATTACTTTTCAGGGATGCAAACTACTGGCCTTTTCGAATTTCTTAATGCCATTTACGTTATTCGTTACAACATAAGATAAGAGTGAATGTTTGTAAATTTCGATCCAGGCTTTCTTCTGTAATTTCACGTCTAAGAAAATGTTTAAAAAAAACGTAAAATATCATTCATATCAAATCTGAAGACTTTCGCTTTCAAGTGCCATGATTAGGAAAGTGATATAGGCCTATTATAGCCTAATAAAAATGTAATTTGCTATTTAGATCACATGCATTATTTTATATACACTGGCAGTCAAATGTTTGAAATAATTCAGACTTTTTATTTCAGGGGAGGGGGAGGACTAATATAAATTACATGTGCACTAATATAAATTACATGTGAAACTCAGTTTCAGTGAGAACAGTGCTGTTGATCACCCGCATCAACAACACTGTCAGCTTATCAAAGTTTGGTGTCAGTTTAGTTGTGGCAATTCTCAGGATGGTCTCAGGTGTTCATCAGATCTGTGGGGAGCTTTGTTGATGTTCATCACTCTAAACATTTGCTCACACACGTAGGTAGAGCCAAACAACACCAGCATCTTCTGTGCCAACTGTCGAATGTTTGGAAATTTGGTTTTGTTTAGAGAAGCATAAAACTTACCCAGTTTCAGGGAGTCAAACCTCTCCTTTAAGATGGAGTCACACTGAAGATCTATCAGGTCCAATTGCAGCTCCTGCGGTGCTGTTTCAGAGTCCAGTGACAGGGGACATGACACCAGCTGAAGTGACTTCTCAATTTTTTCAAAATCAGAGAATCGACAGCTAAATTCTCAGTGCAGGTTGTGCAGTGTTTTGCTGTGTTTCTTCGCATGTTGAGGGGCCTCTTTCAGTGTTGCTAGTGTGGGGAAATGAGCAAATGTGTTGTTTGAAATTTGACTTGAGAATAAAGTCAATTTGGCTTTGAAGGCTTCACATTTGTATACATGTCATGACTCATGTACAAATTGATCTTTCCCTTGTAGCTTCTTGTTCAGCACATTAATGCAGGGCCGTTTCTAGCCAATTTGACGCCCTAAGTGAAATCCCTATTGCCCCCCCAATTATATATATAATATATATATATATAATTCTTTTCAGACACCAGTTGCTTGTCACATTCAAATTGGTTGTCATAGTAACGACACTAATTTGTGGAGATTCAGTGCATTGAGTTCCACAAATCTGAATGCATTATTTGTAAATTGACTGTTAAGATAAAACATTTTGCACAATTTAGTATCTGTAATATCATTGTGTTGCCACTAGATGCCTGTATAGCTCATTGGCGCCCCTTCAGCTGGTGGCGCCCTAGGCGACCGCCTAGCTCGCCTATGCCTAGAAATGGCCCTGCATTCATGTGTGCCAGTATGTCCACAGCGAACCCAAAATCACAAAGCCAGTCTGTCGCTCAGCTCAACAAAATCATCAGCCTTCCCCATTAACTCCAAAAATGAGTTTATCTCCCCTTTGAGCTCCCACACTTGCTGACATGCTTTCCCCAAACTTAACCAATTGACATTAGAGTGGTACAGTAAGTCCTGGTGATCAGCATTAGTTTCTTCAAGGAATTTAATGAACTGACAATGGTTAAAGGCCGGGACACACCAAGCCAACTGTCGACCATTGGCCAACGTCGGGCTGACGGCGAGCGATGGTCGGGCTAGTTTGTTTGGTGTGTTCCACTCGTCGGCTCTCGTCGGGCTCTTGTTGGCGCCAGTTTGCCCGATTCAACATGTTGAAAGTGATGAAAACAAGCACATAAATGAAGGCGGTACAGACAGAAGGCTGCTTAAATGTTACGTGATCTTTCCCAATCATTCTAATACGCGAAGTTTGTGCACTTTGGGTGGGTTAAATGCAGAGCACTAATTCCAAGTATGGGTCACCATGTCACCATCGCCACATGTCACGTCACGTCACTATTGATAGCTGCTGATATAGACAGTTAATTCCTCTCACACATGCGCAGAACTGAAAGCAGTTGGCAACACTGCGTATAACGCCATGCTCTACCAACTGAGCTATACGAAACCCGAATTATGGCACAGATAAAAGAGTACAAAGCATTAATATGAAAGTGTCCTGTTGCCGATAGGGGCACAATTGTAGTATACGCTCTGATGGGTCGTATTTCAGAGATTTCAACAAACGACCTATACAGGCGTATTGGTTTGAGGACATGTTGAGCAGTCTATATCAGCAGCTATCAATACTATATATTCGTCATTCAAAAGGAGAAACCGAAACAAAGATATATGAGATAAACGCAGATATACGAAATGTAAACAAAGCAGCACTTGCTTACCAATTTTAAATATCAAGTAACATTGATAACTTTAATCATTTTAAGCGGCTCATGTTGTTATGAAAACATTCGTGTATTAAGTCGGGCTCATGTGGGCTCGAGCTATCACAGACGCTACGATATTTTCAAACCTGTTTGATATTATCGCCACGTGATCTCGTAATATGAGCGACACAATGACAAGGTGGAACTAATTTAGCCAATCACAGTGCAGATGGTATAAACACTCTTATCATGCATCTTTATGAACAGACACGAAAAGCCACAAATTAATCAAATCAACTAACTAGAAATAAATTTAACAAATGCATAGATTGTGTATATAATACCACGTTTCATTTTACTGTTTAATTACCTCCAACTCTTTCTGTACTACTGACAGTCCTTGTTGTCCACGTCTTCCAAGCCATTGTTTCTGCCATATTCTCTTTTGTCGTGGTTTCTTCTTTCTTTCGGATAAAATAACTGCACAGACCAATTGAAGGGCCAGTTGATCGTCCATGCTTGAAGAAATGGCCTATAATCGCTGTAATTTCTCGC
>NW_015558617.1:111232-126511 GCF_001515605.1 Sinocyclocheilus anshuiensis | reverse complement strand
TAAAGTCACAGACCAATTGAAGGGCCAGTTGATCGTCCATGCTTGAAGAAATGGCCTATAATCGCTGTAATTTCTCGCAAGAATTTATGTGAGAAAACGTATTTTCGCTGGTGGTCGGGAACGCCTCTTCACTGAATGATTTGTAGTGTGTGCACCTCGATAAGGCCGGGACACACCAAGCCGACTTCAAAGAACTAGCGGCGACGAAAGCTGACGGTTGTAGTGTCTGCATAAAATCATGGATGGTCTTTGGGGTTTATGGCTTAAGAGACCCCTTTTAGCCTTTGACATTTGCATATAAATTACAGTCCTGGTCACAGACTTTACATTTATGCTAAGTTAATGCTAGTACTGTATGAAGGAAAGTTATTCTATCTTGGCCAGGAAAATAATCTTTCCTTGAATTGATAAATGATTATATTGTATATTGGACGGACAGATCAAATAATTGTAATATTGATTCTGCTACAGTTAATTCTAAGATCTAATCTAAATATTTATTATTAATCATAACCAGTTATAATTAGTCATAAATATTTCCCTTTTGAGCTGATTTACTACACGGTGTTGTCGCCTCACGTCGGCAGCATCGGACCAAAAAGCTGCGCTCAAACACACTGCACAGACTACAGCCGAAGGCAAACTACACGTGCATTCTGCGCATGCGTGAGAGGAATTAACTGTCTATATCAGCAGCTATCAATAGTACATATTCGTCATTCAAAAGGAGAAACCGAAGCAAAGATATACGAGATAAACGCAGATATACGAAACGTAAACAAACCATTTTGAATATCAGTAATGTTGATAACTTTAATCATTTTAAACGGCTCATGTTGTTATGAAAAAATTCGCATTAGAATGATTGGGAAAGATCATGTAACATTTAAACAGCCTTCTGTCTGTACCGCCTTCATTTACGTGCTTGTTTTCATCACTTTTGCTTTAATTCTCGGGCACTGACTCGTTCGCTAAACTGAACATCCAATCAGAACATGTTGAATCGGGCAAACTGCTGCCGATGTGAGCCTGACGAGCGTAACACACCCAACAAACTAGCTCGCCATCGGCCCGATGTTGGCCAACGGCCGACCGTCGGCTTGGTGTGTCCCGGCCTTTAGCGTTGTGTTGTGTAGCATGCCGCAGCTATGACAAGACAATGACAGACGAGAACAAATCTTGTTGCGTAGTGTGAGCAACACAGTGATTCGGCTAGTCTTTCAATCCTGTAGTGTGAGCCCGGCTTTAGAATGATTGGGAAAGATCACGTAACATTTAAACAGCCTTCTGTCTGTACCGCCTTCATTTACGTGCTTGTTTTCATCACTTTCGCTTAAATTCTGGGAACTGACTCATTCGCTAAACTGAACATCCAATCAGAGTTCTCACTCTCGCCGACGGTCCCGATAGCCCGGTCCCGACGCTGATTCAACATGATGAATCGGGCAAACTGCCTCCGACGAGAGCCAACGAGTGGAACACACAAACAAACTAGCCCGACCGTCGCTCGCCGTCGTGTGATATTTTTATGTGTCCCGGCCTTAAGTCCCCTTGCTCGTATGAAGTTAATGAGCTTCACTACATGATCAAGCTGCAGTACAGATTTGTACAGGACTTCCTGCATGGTGTATTATGCAGTGTGGGAAAATTACATTCAACTCTGGGTTTTCCTCTTTCACCTTATCCTGGATTCTTTTCAGCAGCCCAACGTTTTTTCCTATTAAATTTGGTGATCCATCTCTGGTGATTCACAAGTTTACACCATGGTAACTTCAGCCTCTCGATGACACCAGACAACCTGTCATATAAGTCGACTCCTTGTGTTGTCCCCTTTATGGACTCCATGGCCAAAAACTCCTCCATGATCTCAAAATTATCATTAATCCCTCTGATAAAAATTAAGAGCTGCGTGGTGTCTTTTATGTCATTGCTTTCGTCCAATGCTAACAAATACTTAAATGACTCAGCTTTTTTGTTTAACTCGCTGGCCAAATCTTTGTCAATTAGTTGTATACAGCGAGTCACCGTTCTGCGTGATAAACTAATTTGTTCACATTTGTTTTTGCTCTCTGGACACAAGAGACTCGCAGTCTCTACCATGCATTCTTTCAAAAACCCCTTTGGACAAAGGCTTGCTTGCCTTTGCTAATCTGAATGCCAACAAATAACTTGCCTTGGTGCTTGACTTCTGAATAGTAGTTTGTCGAACAAAAATATTTTGCTGAGCCTGTAAATTGGCTGCTAATCTCTGAGCAGTAGCCGTCCTTTCTTGCACTGACTGATTTCTAGCATAGTTAGCATGCTTGGTGGAAAAGTGGCGGCTGATATTGTATTCTTTGAAAACTACAACAGTTTCTTGGCAAATAAGACGGCCTTTGATCGGACCTCTGTGAAAAATATTTAGCTGTCCACTCCTTATTAAAAAACTTGTCACTCACTTACTGTCCACTTTTCTTTTCTTTGGTCCACTCATTAGCCGGGTTTCCATCCAAAGTTGCGAATTTAACTTATGCGCAAAATTGAAATATTGCATAAAACATTTGCGAATAAGCACCGTTCCATCCAACGAGTCAAAGAGAACAAAATAGTCACTTCCTGGTAGAACTGGCGTATTCTCTCTTGAGTAATGTGGTGAGTTTAATGTATTTCGTAAGCTAAAGTAAATTTTACACTGATTAAGCTTTAAGAGAAGCTCTTTAAATCAGCACTTTGGTTGAAATGACACCCTGATGGCCTCAATAGCCTCTTCATTTTTCTTGTGAAACTCAGATTAATGATTTCCTTCTCCTTTAGTCCCTCTCGTCTAGCAGAGAGTCAGTCATATAGCTCCTTATGGTTATTAGACAAAATAAATTTTTATCATTATACTGTTGATGTTTGAAACTCAAGTGTAAGTTTGAGCTTGACACCCTGCCCAGTTTGTCTGACCCCATATGGCCATTCTACCTTCAGTCTCCACAAATAGTATCAACATGAATGAACCAGATGCCTATGAATATTTTTCATTCCTTGATTGGCTGACTCATCTATAAATATACATAGTACCGCAAACATGCATCCTATTAGAATGAGATTACGCTAAACAAAGCAGAACAAGCAAAATATCCAGTCAGCAGCCAATGCAAACATTGTGTTTTCATATAATTCAGATAATTACGCATCCTAACATTGCTAATATTTGCAGAAATTTCAGCTATAAAATGCTTATATAATAATCCAACAGCACTGGGACGTTTCACGGTTTGTAGTACTCCACCGTTTGTGCATTCCTGTGTTTTTGAATGAATCTTTCTGCATGTTACATCGATAAACCAGTAGGTGGTGACAGGTGATGGTCTTTATGAGTGAATCATTAGCCAGGTTTCCATCCAAACATGCAAATTTAACTTGTGCGCAAAATTGGAATATTGCATAAAACATTTGCGAACAAGCACCATTTCCATTCAACGAGTCAAAGAGAACAAAATCGTCACTTCCTGGTAGAACTGGCGCTAGGCTATATATCACTATGAAAAGTAGGAGAAATAATAATGATTATTCTATATATTAATATATATAATAATGATATAATAATTTTCATAGGCTTATATAATAAATGACTTGCGCCTCATAGTGAAAACTAAATAAATGCGGTCATTGCTTTCAGAGGTGGATGCTGCTGTTTGGGAACACAGTCGTGTAACAGTTCTGGGAGGCAATTACACAGAAATACATTGATTACAGACTTTGCTCGGACACTTCAAAATGACCATAACATTTCAGATACTGACTGAGGAACGAGATTGGTCCACTGTTTTGCCGTCCCATTATGCAGTCGCATTACTTTTTTGAAGCACATGGAGGAATTTACTCGGCAAATGCGTTTCCATCTCCTTTCACATTAACCCTTTTTCGCACAAGTCAAAAACCACCTCAAGCTAGCATAAAAACTTTTTTTTGCGAATTAAGGGCTTTTTATTCGAAATTTGCCGTTTCCAATGCGATACTTCAAAATGCGCATACAAACAGGGTGATGGAAACATATAGGCTTAGATCTCTGCCACAATTCTGCGCGTGAAAGATCATATTTTGAGCGCACAAAAGTGCATTTTGCACACGCGCGATCTGAGTTTTGTGGAGAAAATATTCGTTTCGCAAAGAAAAAAGTATTTTGAGAGAACGAAAATCAATTTTGCATTTAAAATAAGTTTTTGGATGTGTGCATTAACAATTTCTGAAGTGAGATCTGATTTATTTCTATATGAAGTGCTTCTGTAAGTTGTACTCTTTCGTTGTCATATCCTTTACATTTTATTAAAATATGTTCAACTGTTTCAGGAAGATCACATTTAACACAAAGTCCAGACTCATGTTTTCCTATTATAAATAATGATTGATTAAATGCAGTGTGTCCAATTCTAAGGCGAGATATTATGCCGTCTTCCTTTCTATTCCCAAAAATTCTCCTCTCATTTCCAACTGTTTTTTGAATATTATATAAATGCCGTCCTTTATTCTCACCATCCCATTTACTTTGCCATATATCTTTTAATGCTTTTTTAATTAGCCCTTTTATTTCTAATTTACTCATTGGAACATTAAATTCTATGTCTGGATGTTTTAATGTTTTTTTCGCTATTTGATCCACCACTTCATTACCTTCTATTCCTATATGTGCAGGTATCCATACAAAAGAGATAATTGTTTTTGTTTGTATTCTGAACAAACTTTGTAAAATGTCTGATAAAATGTCTTGTCTAGTTGAAGATTTACCACTCTTTAAAGTTGATAGTGCTGAATAGGAGTCTGAACATATGACTACTTCAGGTATATTAATGTCTTCAACCCACTGAAGATAGTTTTAAATGCTCCACAGCATAATCGCAATGTCTGGTTTTGTATTTTATTCACCTTATCTAACAGAGATGCTGAGGCAGTTCCATAAATCATCCCATAGTCTAATATAAACCTTATAAGTGCACAGTATATTCTTTTTAGAGACTGTCTATCAGCTCCCCAATCTATTCCCGCCAAACACCTCAGTACATTTATTCCTCTTTTACATTTATCTACTATCTGTTGAATGTGTTTTGCAAATGTTATCTTCGAAGCCATCCAAATACCTAAAAATCTAAATTCAGATACTTGCTCCAGTTTTTGCTCATACAATTTTAACTTAACAACTGGTGTTTTCTTCTTTTTTGAAAAACATATTATTTTAGTTTTTTCCACTGATATTCGAAATCCCCAATTACTTGCCCACATTTCAACTTCTTTAATAGCATTCTGCATCCTTTCTTCTACATACGACAAATTTCTACCTCTTTTCCATAAAGCACCATCGTCTGCATATAAAGACTTTCCAATCCCTGGTCCAACTGTATTAAAAATATCATTTACCATTATGTTGAACAATATAGGGCTGCACACACTACCTTGTGGGGTACCATTTTCAATTGCATATTTCTTTGAGTACGAAGACCCAATCCTTACTTGAATGGTTCTATCAATTAAAAAATCCTCAATCCAATTATACATTCTACCATTAATATTCATTTTATTAAGTTTAATTAAAGTCCTTCCTTCCACATCATATCGTAAGTTTTCTCTATGTCTAAAAACACACCAACTAATACTTCTTTATTAATCTGAGATTTTCTTATATCTGATTCTAGACTTAAAATTGCATCTGTTGTGTTTCTACCTTTTCTAAAACCACTCTGATGAGGACATAAAAGATTTTTTGATTCCAGAACATAATTCAATCTTGCCACTACCATACGTTCCATTAGTTTACAGAGGTTAGAAGTTAATGCAATCGGTCTGTAACTTGTAACTTGCGAATGGTCTTTTCCTGGCTTTACAATTGGAATAATTATGCCATGTTTCCAAGAGGAAGGGAGTTGTCCTAATTTCCACACTCTAAAAAGATATAATAAAATATTCTTTGACTTATCTGATAGATACCTAATCATTTCATTACATATTTCGTCTTTACCAGGAGAAGTATTTCTAACTCCTACAAGTGCCTGATTTAATTCATACATGGTAAAAATTTAATCTATTGAGCTTTCATTCACATCTCTTTGCTCTAAAATATTTGGATTTTCCTTCATTTTGTTTTCTCTATATAATCTCATTTCTTCTGATATATTTCTATTACTATGAACCTTAACAAAATTTTCAGCCAATACTTCTACTTTTCCAGAGTTAGATATGACTTGTTTTCCTTCACTAATTAAAACTGGAATTTCTCTGTTAGGTTGAATCCCTCCCATCTTTCTTATCATTCCCCACATTTCATTAATGTCTGTCTCTTTTCCAATTTCATCACAAAATTTCCTCCAATAATTATTTTTTGCCATCCGAATTGTTTTCCTGACAATTGCTTGTGTTCTCTTATACTCAATAAAATCATTAAATGAATATGATTTTTTTACTTTCTTAAATACTCTGTTCCTTTTCTTTATAATTTCACTGCACTCTTCTGTCCACCATGGCACGACCTTCTTTCTCCTTTTCCCTGTGCTTTTCCAAATTACATCAGTTGCTGTTTTGTAAATAACATCACTTATATATTTATTTAATTCATCAACATCTTCTATCGATATATCTATTGTCAACATTCTAGTCTCACTTATTTCTTGGAATTTTTTCCAGTCAGCAGATTTAAGTTTCCATCTAGGATTTTCTTCCCTTTCAACGTGTTCCAAGTCTATTCCAATTTTACAGCTTATTGGGAAATGGTCACTACCTACTGTACTTTCTTCCATAACACTCCATACACACTTCCTTGCCAAACTTTGAGATGCTAGAGTCAAATCAATTGCTCCTTGTAAAACAAAGTTTAAATGCGTTTTCAGCCATGTTTCCTGTATACATATAATTTGCGGTCTGCTTTCTAAACTATCAACAAATTTTTTTAACTCCTGTCCATTAGCGATCAGACTTCTTGCATTCCACTGTAAAATTGTAAAAACCATTACAATCCACCACATGCTGCTTGAGAGTTTGTATTTTGCATCTTGATTCTCTCATTTATTTGCTCCACAGTTACTTCTTCTGTTTTCAGATGTTTTCCTGCTGCTCTGATTATGATTCTAATCTTTTCTGTTCTACTTTCTGTTTGTGCAGAGCAGTTTATTACTTCAGGCAATGAATGATACTTTGTCTACTAGCATAGTATTATCATTCACCTTACTACAACTATGGCTTTCTTTTGTTCTAGTTGTGACCTTTTGAGTATTTTCTTTAGGTTCTACCACCTTAACCCTTTTTATTGCTTCAGCATATGTTAACCCTTCCGAAACCTTGACACTTTGAATTTTCATTGCTTCTTTTCTTACTTGACATCCACCATAGCCAGCGCTGTGATCACCTCCACAATTGCAACATTTGGGTTTTACACCCTGTCCACATTTTCCATATTCATGTTCTCCACTACACCTCGCACAACGTTGTTTTCCCTTACAAACAGCTGCCACATGGCCGTACTTCTGACATTTATAGCACCTAAGCGGAGGAGGAACATACTGTCTAACAGCATAGCTTATAAACCCAAAGAATACTCTTTCTGGTAATCTTTCTTCATCAAACTGCACCATTACAGATAAGCTATCCAGCTTTACTTTTTCTCTAACATATCTCAGACGTTTGACCCCTACCACTTTTGCTCCTGATAAACTTCTCTTGATTGTGTCTTCTGATACATCTGTTGGGACCCCTGTTATTACTCCCTTCATCCATTTCTTCTCTTCCAACAGTGTACACGAAAATGTTTTCCCTGCTAATGTCTTTAAGCCTAGTACCTGTTTTTGTTGCCTGCTATCTTTACAAAAAAGTAGCAACTTTCCATTCCGTAACATTTTCGCATGTTCGATCTTCCCGATCTCTTCTTTGATCGCTTTAGTTATTTTCAGTGGGTTCAATGCATTCATATTATCGGACAAGAAATGTATCATTACCTTAAACTCTTCCTTTTTCCTTTTCTCCTGTTGTCTTTCCCTTTCACTTTCCGAACTAGAAAGTTGATTCCATTTTTTTTTCCTTTTCCGATTTTCTACTATGTTCCAATTTCCATTTTTACCTCCTCTCTCCCCGCCACTACATTCATCCTCTATGTCCAGCTCACTTTCTGATCCTACGTCACTTCCTTCCATCTCTGCTCCAGTCACATCCTAGTTTCACCAACCGCCTCCTTCAATGGTTCCTGGTGATTTCACACCTAATTCTTCACCTTAATTCCTAATTCTTTTGCATTTAACATGCATCTTTTCTTCTCCACTTGTTTTTGACTGACCCTGCTGACCCACTGAGCATTTTGCTGTCCAATGGTTATGCATTAACTTATTTTGCATTTAAAATAAGTTTTTGGATGTGTGCAGACCTTCTCTTTTGCGCGTGCAACGTTTCACTAGCTTGCTATATACCAATTCCAAACGGCATCAATCTTAATAACTACTATTAATCTTGTATTTAATCACTTATAATCTATATATTATTGTTCATGAAGGCTGGACACCTGAATTATGAATTTGCACACATTGTGAATTATGCACACCTGAATATAAGACATTTTTCACTTCCAGCCTTTATGAATAATTATATATCAATTATAAATGATTAAATACAAGATTAATAGTAGTTATTAAGATTGATGGCAATATATATATATAATATATAATATATATATAATAGAGTGTGCGAACATTTGCCCCCCCTGAGAGAATTGGCAGGAGCCGCCACTGCCTGTGAGCTTTAATAAAAACAAAGGGAAGCATTAACATGTGCCTTACAATCTTAAAGCTTACAGACTCCAATCAATATGTGCACTTATAAAGTAAATACATTTACTTACAACTTTGTAGCTTTAAGATTGTAAGGCACATGTTAATGCTTCCCTTTGTTTTTATTAAAGCTCACAGGCAGTGGCGGCTCCTGCCAATTCTCTCAGGGGGGGCAAATGTTCGCACACTCTAAAAAATGCTGAGTTAAATACAACCCAGTGCTGGGTAAAATAGGGACAAATCCAGCAGTTGAGCTGTTTTGATCCAGCGGTTGGGTTAAATGTTTAACCCAACCTTCTGGGTAGTAACCCAACCGCTGGGGCAAAACAACCCAATTGCTGGGTTTGTCCCTATTTTACCCAGCACTGGGTTGTATTTAACTCAGCATTTTTTAGAGTGTGCGAACATTTGCCCCCCCTGAGAGAATTGGCAGGAGCCGCCACTGCCTGTGAGCTTTAATAAAAACAAAGGGAAGCATTAACATGTGCCTTACAATCTTAAAGCTTACAGACTCCAATCAATATGTGCACTTATAAAGTAAATACATTTACTTACAACTTTGTCCAAGCTCTACAATGTGACAGTCATTCCCATTATGTCTGCATAGCAATTTGATGGATACAACTGCAAAAGGACTTGCTGCAGTCCATCCAGAAGATCGTTGATTTCTGCTGTGATCTTCAGTCACTCCAGAATATCCTAAACATGAAAAATACAGAAACACATTAAAACAACACTGTAAAATAATACAAATAGGCTAAATATATAAATAAATCTTTACAGAAAGTCAAATGTCCGTGACAAGTTTAAGTTTCAGCAAAGCCAAATCCAGATGAGGCTTTTAAATTACATGAACACATGAAATCAGAAAAAAGTACATTTAACACATTTGTGTCTATCCTTATCGCAGGGCTATTTATACAAACCATTATAAGGTTTACTGTTATTCAAAAATATATAGTTTTGAAGGTATGTTTAATATGTTTATACTTATGAGCGTATATTCACACAGCATTACAATGGGTTCCGGTGAGGCACTTCAATAACTACTTCAGAAAACTGAAAGAAGAGTACCTTCAGAACTTCATCTGAACCAAGCTTACGTCAGCAATATCAAATGAGCTCCAAACAAACTCTGAGGGAGCTGCTCATGCATTTCAATTATACAGGTGCATCTCAATAAATTAGAATGTCGTGGAAAAGTTCATTTATTTCAGTAATTCAACTCAAATTGTGAAACTCGTGTATTAAATAAATTCAGTGCACACAGACTGAAGTAGTTTAAGTCTTTGGTTCTTTTAATTGTGATGATTTTGGCTCACATTTAACAAAAACCCACCAATTCACTATCTCATCAAATTAGAATTATGGTGACATGCCAATCAGCTAATCAACTCAAAACACCTGCAAAGGTTTCCTGAGCCTTCAAAATGGTCTCTCAGTTTGGTTCACTAGGCTACACAATCATGGGGAAGACTGCTGATCTGACAGTTGTCCAGAAGACAATCATTTACACCCTTCACAAGGAGGGTAAGCCACAAACATTCATTGCCAAAGAAGCTGGCTGTTCACAGAGTGCTGTATCCAAGCATGTTAACAGAAAGTTGAGTGGAAGGAAAAAGAAAACAACAACTGACTGCATGATTTAGTCAGTTATATGTTCAAGTTCAAGTTCAAGTTGAGCTTTATTGTCATTCTGCTACATGTGGGGACATACAGTGGAACGAAATGTCGTGCCTCACAGGACCACGGTGCTACATAAATACAGGCATACAACAATGAAGTAAAACAGTAAAACCTATACACAACTAGCCTACTAATAAAAGGGACAGTTCGAGTAGTTATCTTATTTTTTCCTCATTTTAATCGTTCATTTATGTAATGTACCTGATTGACGTCTTTTAGGGATTATAAGACGCTGTCAAGTTCAAAGAAGTTAATTTTTTTAAATTCCCGCTGTTCTAAATAACTGTAACAGAATGAACACAGGAAGCGTGCGGATCCATCTGCAAGGCTTTGTGTGAGAGTCAATGTAATGGTAGAGTGACCTCTAGTGGCAATCGGCCGGAAGGCCACGGACCGGATTCGTGACAATAACGTTACAGTTGTCTGTTGCGCTGTCTCGCACTCTGTTGTCTCTAATGCAGCACTGGGCTCTACATACCAAATATATATAATACATACCAAACTATTTTTGTCGTTCTCCAGATAAGTTCAGCTCAGTACTGCATAGGCTGCTGTGGAACCGCGCATATATTTTGAGGCTTTAGAGTGCCACAAATACACTGGCATACATGTACGTTAGCTAGAAAATACGATGCTTTAAATACTTGTACTCTCCTTAGACAGCATACGTGTCACGATTCACACGGGAACGAAGGAGAGAGGAGACGAGGAGTAAAGTAAATCCAAAGTATTTAATAAACACAAAGCTGGGAACACGGGAAACACAGAACACAAAATTACATTTAACAGGGGAAGGGAAACGAGGGGCAGAACACCCTTTTAATACACAGAAACTAATGGGACACACCTGGGAACAGATTAACTAAACGGGGACAGGAACAAGAAAAAACAAATATGGGCATAATAATCAAACTGGAGCACGTGGGGGAGGAAAACACAATATGAGACATGGAACAGAGTATGACATTGCTCCCCCCTCCTGGAAGATGCGTCCTCACGCCACACAACATCCAACGGGGAGCGATACCCATTTGGGGCGCCATGGCAGAGCAGGCAGCTCGGGGAGCCATGGCGGAGCAGCCTCCGAGGCCTTGGAGAGGTTTACAGGCATCTTGGCAGGAACGGGGTCCTGAGGGTGTTCTGGAGGAGTGGGTACTGGTGGGCACTCTCGAGGCACGGGCACAGGAGTGCGTTCTGGACTGGATTCAGGGACAGGAGCCCTCCATGGGCTAAGCTCGGGGATAGGAGCCCTCACTGGGCTAGACTCAGAAACAGGAGCCCTCCGTGGGCTAGACTCGGGAACAGGAGCCCTCCGTGGGCTAGACTCAGGAACAGGAGCCCTCACTGGTCTAGACTCGGGGGCTGGAGCCGACACTGGAGCAAGCTCTGTGGCTGGAGCCGACACTGGAGCGAGCTCTGGGGTGGCCGGCGGGCTTGACTCAGGAGCGGCCGGCGGGCTTGTGGGAGCCGCGGCTGGCGGGCTTGATTTCGGAGCGGCCAGCAAACTTGACTCAGCAGCGGCCGGCGGGCATGACAACGGCGAGGCAGGCGGGCTTATCTTCGGAGCGGCCGGCAGGCTTGACAGCAGGGCGGTCCTCATACCGTGGGGAGAACAACGGAAAAACAAAAGACTATTCAAAATGAAAACAAAAACACGGGAGAAGGGCCTGTTTTCACATGGTTGCAAATGCAAAGCCAAGTTTGTTCATTTAAATTCATTCAGTTTTAGCATTTAATAATTTATTTGTAATAATCTCTGAAATGTAAATTGTATGTGGGCTATAATAAACCCATGTTTATCTTTATAAACATGATTAATTTTACTTGTGATGTTTTCAATATGGGATTAGCCTAATCCTCATGAATACGTGGTGCTGGCGCACAGTATCATTCAGACATGAACTATACAGAATGCTAATAAGATTAACTTTAATACAAGGAGATAATGGCGCAAAAGCGAATTTCAGCTTTTTTAAAATGCCCATTCCAGCAAAAACATTCCAAAATCGGCATCCACAACACCAGCCCCAGCACGAGCACCGACGTAAGCAAACCAGCTCCAGCACGAGCACAGAGACAAGTAAGCCTAGCAGACCCAGCCCAACCCCCAGTTGATCAGCTACTATCGATAATTTCAAAAATGTGATATGCAGTCAAATTTCGCAGTGTGTATGCCACTTAAACGAGTGTTCATCTCAACGTGCTTGTAGTGCTATGTGGAGTTGTCAAATAAGGTGACCCCCCCAACCCCTCTTCACACAACACAGACAATGATGACACACACAGCACCCTCAACCGAAAACATCTTCCCGCGCCCCTGGAAGCTCACCAAGATGGCTGATGAACGTCATTTGTCTGCAACGGTCTTCAAGAGTTCTTTTAATAAGTGATGTTGAGAACGTGATATTGTTTTTGAATTGATTCAACACATTTTTTAAGTTGAGGGTGTAAATACTCAAGTTAATGAAAATCTTAGAACAATAATATTTTGTACTGGCCAAAGTGCGTGTTCCAGTGCTGTTTGTGAGTGTAACGACAGCAATCAACAGACATTTTTTAGAACAGCGAAAATTTAAAAGTAGGCATATAGTGACTGTAATGAAAATGCATCCTTTTATATATTTTAGTCTTTCAAAGGACAAAATGGGTGGAAAAACAGTAATAAAAATTAGACATAAACGACATAAAATGCAGGCCAGGAGCGAGGCCCTCTAGAGGCGTGAGGCCCTGTACAGTCGCACATTTGGCACATGCCTTGCAATGGTACTGACTTGTCTGGTTGGGCAAATAAATTCTCTTTTGCCCCTTCACAAAATCCACTTGACAAGCATTAATGTTGAGCCCTGTCATATGTGTGCAATCTCTGGGTGTGTTTTTGTTTTTTGCGACATACTCGATAATGCCAAATCAGTTCAGTTCAATCCTTTATTTGGTTTACAGAGATGTCCCCCCCCTCCACCCATCCGCTCTACAGTCATGGCCAAAAGTTTTGGCAGTGACATAAATTTTGTGTTTTGCAAAGTTTGCTGCTTCAGTATTTGTAGATTATTTTTCCACGTTTCTATGGTATACTGAAAAACAATGATAAGCATATAAGTTTTAAAGGCTTTTATTGGCAAAAAAAATGTGAGTCAATATACAGTGTTGACCCTTGTTCTTCATAACCTCTGCAATTCACTCTGGTATGCTGGATATTATCTTCTGGGCCAAATCCTGACTGATGGCGATCCATTCTTGCCTTAATAGTTCTCGGAGTTAATCACAATTTGTGGGCTTCTGCTTGTCCACTCACCTTTTAGGACTGACCACAGGTTCTCTGTGGGATTGAGATCCGGGGAGTTACAGGTGTGCATGGGCCCACCCACTTTCAACTGTGGTTGGTAATTTTCCAAATGGATGTAATTTATTAAACGATAATAATAATAAACGTCTTATTTCACTGTAACTTCATATATTTAGTTGTAAAAAATATTAAATGCGAGTTTTCATGGTCAATTACAGGCAGTTTAATTTTTCCCTCTTCCTTTCATACCATACGCTTGACAAAATGATGATTCGTCAGTTTCTATTACTCCCACCCACAATGTTATGTTTTCGACAAAAGGATATAATAGTAAAATGTGTGTGTTTGTGGAGTTGATTTTGAAAATAGTGAAGCAAACATCGATCAGATCCATTCTTTAAAAAGTAAAAGTCTTAGCATGGTTCCAAGCAGGGCTGTGCACAGACACTTTGAGGGGCAGTGGCCCAAACCAAAAAAAGGGGCACTAGGGGGGTGGGTGCTTGTTAATTCAAATGATCCAGTTGTTACAAATACAATTAAAAGAGAAGACAGTACACTCTGTAATAATTTCAGACTTTATTGTAGATGTTTTGATCAGAGTGGGCTCTCCCTCACTCTCTGAGCCTGCTTCTGCCTCATCTTCAATGGAAGTAGGGGAGAGTGGGGTAAGTTGAGCCAGTGGGTAAGTGGACCCGCCCCCTGTATCTTGGCTGCTGTACACTTTTACTGTGATGTGACCATGTTTTTTGGAACCACCCATCATTTCTGCCAGACTGTGGAAAGGAGAAACACATGGGGGGAATGGAAGGCACCCATTTACTTTAAAAACTGTTATGGTTGTTACATCAAAGCAAATTTATCCAGGTCTAAAAATACTTATGATACATACAGTATAGGTGATTTAGCAATAAAACCATGCAAATCATTCAGCTAAATATTATCCTGAACTGGTAAACAACAGTAGCTATTTTTTCCAAAATGGCAGCTAGGGGGCAAAGTGAGCCAAATGTTGTGGGGTAAATTGAGTCAGCATTTTCACTTACCCCACCATAAGCTACTGTAGTTAAGTTAAATCTCTGAATTATAAACTGGTATTTTAATGTGATATTAGTGGTTTAGTTTATCATATATACATATTATTTGTAGTTTATTTGACAGGGACAGTGTACTAGTGCAAATCCTTCTCTGATAAGAACCAGAAAATGCTTTTCGTCGCATTATAATCAGATATATCTTTCCACCTGTAGTCACTAATGGCCAACAAACTCTCTGTTTAGTCTGTTTTTAGGAAGGCTACAGCTAGCCCAGTGTGTTGTGATTGGCTAAACCGCCTCTAGTGCGCGTCTAAATGTCCCGCCCCTCACCTCAGAGGCATGTGCTCCGGTTATATTGTAAACAACGACATCGTTAATATTGCTTATCAGTTTGAGCCCGATTGAGAAGCAGAGGATATTATTGAAGAGGATTGTGTAGAACCTGTGCAAGCACGGCTTTTAATGGTAGGCCTATGTTTTTTGTTTGTTGTTGTCTCATACTTTTAGATGT
>NW_015558617.1:110968-111188 GCF_001515605.1 Sinocyclocheilus anshuiensis | reverse complement strand
GCGATGATTTCCTGACAAAGGCACTGTAGTTAAGTTAAATCTCTGAATTATAAACTGGTATTTTAATGTGATATTAGTGGTTTAGTTTATCATATATACATATTATTTGTAGTTTATTTGACAGGGACAGTGTACTAGTGCAAATCCTTCTCTGATAAGAACCAGAAAATGCTTTTCGTCGCATTATAATCAGATATATCTTTCCACCTGTACTCACTAA
>NW_015558617.1:110261-110444 GCF_001515605.1 Sinocyclocheilus anshuiensis | reverse complement strand
CGCATCCATGTTTAACGCTTCTCATAGCTATGTGAAAATAAGTGTATAGTTGGAACAGTTCATTGTTGGAGCTGAGCTGAACCAGAGAGAGAGAGATGCAGAGCTTTTGCAGAGCAGGGGGACGTGAGGAACAGTATTAAGAACCGCTGCTTTAGAACATTGATTTTGAAACTTGTGAATCCA
>NW_015558617.1:102545-108958 GCF_001515605.1 Sinocyclocheilus anshuiensis | reverse complement strand
TGGGCTCTCCCTCACTCTCTGAGCCTGCTTCTGCCTCATCTTCAATGGAAGTAGGGGAGAGTGGGGTAAGTTGAGCCAGTGGGTAAGTGGACCCACCCCCCGTTTCTTGGCAACTGTACACTTTTACTGTCATGTGACCATGTTTTTTGGAACCACCCATCATTTCTGCCACACTGTGAAAAGGAGAAACACATGGGGGAATGGAAGGTACCCATTTACTTTAAAAACTTGTCAAAGTCAAATTTTAGCATAACAGATGTAATGGTTGTTAAGTCAAAGCAAATTTATCCAAGTCTAAAAATATTTATGATACATAGGTGATTTAGCAACATATAAAACCATGCAAATCATTTAGCTAAATATTAGCCTGAACTGGTAAGCTACAGTAGCTATTTTTTTTTCCAAAATGGCAGCTATGGGGCAAAGTGAGCCAAATGTTGTGGGGTAAGCATTTTCAGCATTTTCACTTACCCCACCATAAGCTACTGTAGTTAAGTTAAATCTCTGAATTATAAACAATGTGATATATGTGATATTATTGGTTTAGTTTGTCATATATACATATTATTTGTAGTTTATTTGATATATCACACATTATAATCAGATATATCTTTCCACCTGTAGTCCCTACCCTAATGGCCAACAAACTTAGTCTGTTTTTAGGAAGGCTACAACTTTGGTGTTCAACATATTGTTTCAGAAATGCAAACAATTAAATATTGAAATGTAATCTTCATTTGGTTGGTTTTATGTTGCTAAAGTTAACATTTAAACTTAATTTTGTTGGTTTTATGTTGCTAAAGTTAACTTCATGAAAAGAAATATGACTGTTTGTAAAAGGAAATTATTAAATTAGTTTTTTAATTATTATTATTTATTTCACATGGGTTTGAATCAGATTTGGTCAGATGGTCATTTTACACCCAGATGCTGCATCTTACCCACTGACTCGACTCGGGTCAACTTACCCCTAACCCGAGGCAAACTGAGCCATGGGAACACTTTTATTATAAGAAGCCATATTTTTAGAACCCTTTGTCAAAGATACATTCTGATCATTTAAAATGATAGGAATACTTTCATTAGGATAGGATAGGATAGGATAGGATAGATACTACTTTCTTTGTACTTCTGTGTAATTTTCGCTTATCTTGAGGACCACATAAGTAAAAAATGGCTAATCTTACCCCACTCTCCCCTAATGTAATTTTAAACCATTTTTTTTCTCTGTGTGTAAATGTTTTATCCTGAAATAAGTGTGATCACATGGTTGTTTGGCTTGAGGCACAGATCTATGGAGTGAATGCTGGAGTTTAAATTAGTATTACCTTTGGCATCAAATACAAAGTTCTGTCATGAAACTTTAGATGGTGCAACTGATTGGTTCTTTTGTATCAGCAGCCAATGAACTACACATAGTGCACATTCTAACTAGTGTTAAGTCAGTCGGCATGGTAGCCAAGGCACACATAGCCATGGGCCAGTAGTGTTAAGCTGGTCGGCATGGTAGCCCAGGCACACATAGATAGTTATACATGCGGTTCACATGGCTCTTTGAAGCAGCAGCAGTGCATATGTCTTGGCAATAGATCTGCTTGTTTGTGAACATTTGGGCGGCGTTATGCAAATCTTCCCACATAGCGACGTAGATATGTGGGGGCGTGTTAGAACGAGCCATTTTAGGCGTGGCTGACTCTTAACTTTTATAAAGAATATCTCTTTGGATTTGAGACTTTAGTCTTTGCAACTTTACAGATCTTCTTTATGCACCAAGAGCTTGTAACACTCCAAAGAGAAAGGAAAAATTGAAATCGCATCATATGACCCCTTTAAAAGATGATATCTCCTTTTGCATTGAACTTTCAGCTTAGTAACTTTACAGATATTGTTTATGCTCAAACAGCAACATTACACTCTAACGTTAAAAAAGTGAAATCGCAATCAACCACCCCTTTAATAAAATATGTGTTATAGATTACTAGTATCAAGACGATCAAGACAAGTGATTATAATGGGAAATATACTTAATTACAAGAATTAAAGTGACAAACTGCTAAATATTCGTTATGTTGATTTACCTGCTGACTTGCAGGAGCTTTGAATTCATGTTTGTAATGTTGAACTGCCTTTAGCAGCTTCCCTTCGCTCTTTCTCTCTCTGTCGCTGTTTTTTCGAAGGCAATTTTTTTCTACAAAGTGTGCCAACAACAGCAAATTTTGTGTTATTTATATTAGATCTGATCGGGTATAATAATTTTATTAGACATTATAATTATAAGAACGTGGATATTTTGTTGTAATCACTTTACCGACTGAAATACAAAAACAAATGACTAATTCAGCGAATCATCCACTGACTGTAATGTGGATTGTAATGCATCTACCTGTTAATGAACGAGCTTCGGGAACTGTGGTCTCCACTCCAGAGAGCAGCACACCGATCGTGATTCGTGAGAAATGCTGCGGAGCGGGCGGGAAAACACTGAGCAGATTAACGGAATCAGCGGATCTTTAGCGGAGCGGTAACAGAACGCTTTGAGCTGGGGTGAGGGTGGGGGCTGGTGAGAGGGGCACCTCAGCCGATGAGGGCAAAGGGGCAGTGGCTCTCACCGGGCCACCCCCCTGTGCACAGCCCTGGTTCCAAGCATGGTTGGTCAAGTGGTTCCTTGACCAAATTAAAGTTCCATATCTTTATGCGAATCTTTAGAGCAAATGTTTGAAGATAATCTTGCTGAACAACCTTTATAACTTTATATGTGGATCTATAGCTGGATCTTTATGTAAATTACTTTAGCTGGATCTATATGTAAATTATGGTTTAAAGGACCATCAATTTAAAGTACAGGTGTGCAAATAGGAGGATTGAATTGCAGGAGTGGTTGGAAAAGAGTATCAGGACTTTACAGTGCACACCAGATATTGTGGTAGACTTCAAATATTATACTGCAAACATTACAAACAATACATGTGAAACAGCATAAAAATTAGATTAAGTTAATCTAAAGATTAAATTAAGACTAGTCAAAATTCCAGCTTGTGGGACATTAAATTAATTGGAAATGTTTTTTGAATACTGTTTTTGTTCTAATTTAATGTATTATCATTAGTATTATTTCTTAAAAAGTTGTACCATATTTTAAAAAGCAGTAGCTACATTCTTAATACATTTATGGTTTAAGAAATACATTTTTACAAGTGTCATTGTTCGGGTTTACTATAAATGTAGTGTGTGTTTTCAGTATTTTGAGGTAAATAGATTAGGTCTATTTATGAGTTTTGATTAGGTCTTATACACTGCAAAATAAACATAAAACATTGAATTAATTTTATGCTTAAAACAAGTAAAAATCTCCAAATAGACCAAGAGAAAACACATTTTACATGATGTCTAAAAACAAGTCTTAATTATTATTTGCTTCTCAGGTTAATTAATGTTGTTTTAAGGATACGACTTTTTTTTACTAGAAAAAGTCAGAGAAGAAAAACAGGATTTGCCATGAGAAATATTATTAGATGTTTTATATGAGTACATCTGGTCATCACTGATTCACAGCTCACAAGAACATTATATACACATATATACATATATATATATATACATATATATATATACACATATATACATATATATATACATATATACATACACATATATACATATATATATACATATATATATACATACATATATATATATATATGTATATATATATATATATATATATATATATATATATATATATATATATATATATATATATATATATATATATATATATATATATATATATATATATATATATATATATATATATATATATATATATATATATATATATATATATATATACATATATATATATATATATACACACACACACACACACACACACACACACGGCATCTTAATTGAATTGTGAATTATATATCTGAAAAATATTATGGCACATGATTTATCAGCATTTAACAAGGTATCAGACATTGTCAGTCATAATAAAAACTATATGTCTTTCAGTTAAATGTCCTTGTGGAAAGCCAAGTTTAACATTTTTTTTTCCCCTTGTGAAACTCAACATGTTGATGAAGATGTAAACTTTCACAAAATTGCTACAAGTTTGGACGAACTTCAGCATTGTTTTTAGCTACATGAGAGAAGCGAATTATTTTCACTTGGCCTGCACTCATACTAATGTCCCGCCACAGATATTCAGGTGAAAGCAGTTTGCTGGGTTTGTTATAAAAGAAATACTTGTTCAAGTGAGATTCCTCGTGCCATATCGCCTCAATGGAGTTTGCAGCATCAATGTTCAGCTGCTCTCGGCAGGTTTTGGTGAGATTTTGTACATCTTTCAATGAGCCGCCAAATGCAGCACCAGTATAATAATAATCACCTTCCCCAGCTGGAATATATGCTTGAGACTCTCGTCTGTGCTCATATGTAAATATGAACCTTGGAACATTAAAGAACCAAGGATGTATCACACCTACCAAATGACCCAAAGTCTCCACACCCCAACGGCCATAGAACTTTGTATCTACGTCAAGGCAGAAAATATAGTCTGCCTCATTGGCCAGTTCATTCTCTATTAGTTTTTTCAGTATTTCCATCCTGCCCATACTAATGTCCTGCCATCTGTTCAAACTTGGAACCTTCTTTACTGTCAGATAACGTTCTTGTCCTAGTTTTACATTAGGAATTGCCTCTGGTTGATCAGTAAACAGGTAGTAATGCACTCGAAATCCAACAAAGTAATGCTCCTCTGCTGACTCCAGAAAATCTTTGAGAAAACGTGTATATCTGGAAAAAAGTGAGAGGAACAGGTATTACAATGTATCAATTTTATGTGTATGTTACTGACCCCATATATAATTTTTAAAGAAATTAATACTTTTATTAAGCAAGGACAGTAAAAACAAACTATTGTTACAAAAGATATCTATTTCAAATCAATGCTATACACAAAATATAAACAAAAGACACTTTTATTAGTAAAGTAGCTTGCATGTACAGTAAGCATGCAGTTTGCCTTTCCTTAGTAATTTTGTTGCTAGTTAAATTTACAAAATCTAAGGACATCACAAAATCTTCCAAGAACACTGTATTAACATAAAAGATAATAAAATAAATAGAATATAATGAAATAAAAGGGGGAGAAATGATCAAGAGAAAAATATGTATTTTGAGAGTCTGAGAAGTATGTAAATTTGTTACTTTCCCAAAGCGAAGAGAGTGGTCGCTACGGTGATGTTTTGTTGTTTGTAGATAGAGTCGATCAGTGTGGAGTCAAAGGTTCCCTCCCAAACAATCGGGGCTAACCATGGTGTTACAGAAGCAACATCTGTCCGACTGTATTAAACACACACACACACACACACACACACACACACACACACACGTAATCATTCACTGATTACAATTAAAAATTGGTGTTCCTATGTAAGCATGTGTACACTGTAAACAGTTTCCATAAGCAGCATATATTTTCAACAATTTGCAAAAATTAAAGAATTTGCATTCTTCAATTATCTTATGTCAGGGTATTAAACAGTGTCTTAAGTTTAAAAGCACCATATAGTGTAATTATGTGTGTGCATGAGCTTACTTGTATGTTGAAGAGAGAATACATATGTGTGTATGCATTATATGAATACTTACCCCAGGTGACCTGTTAGATGATTTCTGCAACCCAAAACACAAATATGACTGGACTATGTAACTCATGTTTAGGTGTAATCAAACGACAACAGCAGGGTTTTCCATAGTCAAGCAACAGTCCTCATCTGTATGTCAGAGTATACATAACATTATGCTTAATTACATGTCACATACCACCGGTATTTCAGAGCATACGCACAATGTGTATAAATACTGGGTGAGGCTGAGCTACAATTGTGTTATCCGTCTGTCCACTCAATAACTGTGGTACACAATAATTGCACTGGTATGATTTCAGTCGGACTAAAGCCGTTATATTGTGACATTTTAATAAATTGTAGCCTCAATTTCCTGTTCTTAGCTGACAGGACTGGCACCTGGGCTGCGTTCAGCCCCGACAAAATGGTGCAAAACGTTTTTTAAACCGAAACGGTGGTGTGTTGAACACCCATGACGCAAGAGTTGCAACTATGGCAGCTGAGAAGGCCATTCTTTGTGTTCTTTTTGAAGAATTTTCGGAGCCTGATGAAATCAGTATAAATACGTGTTTAATACTGCAAAATACACTCGATGTTAGGCTACAGTCACTGCCCTTGCCGTCCAGAATAAAAGAGAACATTCCAATCGAGTGAAGGGATTTGTGGAAACTGTCGTTCCTAATTATTGTGATGTGATCCAACTTTTGCCTCGCATTTCAGGATGAAAAGACAAACATTTCAGGTGAAGGATAATCCACTTCTTACCTCCGAGACTGTGTT
>NW_015558617.1:100007-102175 GCF_001515605.1 Sinocyclocheilus anshuiensis | reverse complement strand
AGAAAACCTATCTCAAACCCCGTTGCACACCGTTTCCAGGAAACATGTCGTTCAAACCGGAAACCATGGCAAAACGTTGCGCACCGGCTTGAGCTTGAACTTGCCCTGGTGTCAGTGTTGCCAAGTCTGCGGTTTTTCTACCACTATTTACTACTGCAGACTGCCACTGTTGCCGCGGGTTGTTTTTTAGTCTGTGGGTTAAAGCAATCTCCCCAGAATGCCGTTTCGATGGAAGCGGCCTCCAACAGAGGGGAAAACCATGGAAAAAACACAGTTGGGCTAGTTTTGATTAACAGAACTGGTGACCCTGCCCGGTGTGGTTCCCTTTTCGAGCTTTCACGAGACATCACGGAGGTTTCTCCGCTATGGGAACTCCTTCCCTTTCAACCTTTCCTGAAGTCCTATTGGCTCACGCCAGTACAATTGACTGGCCAATTGTCACAAAGTATGCAAATCGCATGCAAATACTAACGAGCTCGAGAAGCAGTATAAAATGCGGAGCACGCGACAATTACGTCAGAATCTTCTACATCACCTGCTGAATTCATTATGGCTACAGTCTGCAATATCTGCGCGGGACCAATAGAGCCGCCAGATTAACATGACCACTGCGTCACCTGCCTGGGCCTGGCCCACACTGAGGCGGCGCTGGATGAGTCCAACTGCGGGCATTGGGCCTCATTCATGAAACATTCGTAAATATATGAGTAAATTCTGAGTAATTTGCGTGTAAAACTGACCTTCCTGAAAACTCTCCTCCGCATTCACAAATACTTCGTAAAGGTCAGATGTGATAGTTAAATGTGTGTATGTTAATGAATTCCAATCATTCGTAAATAGAATGCGCATGCACGCTCATTCACAATTAGCATATTCCCCGCCTATGAATTCTCAGGTTTGGCAAGTTATATTGCATAAATGCATAAGAGACTAATAGGCTATATGCCTAACAATAAAATAATAAATTAACGTGCGTCCACCAGAGCATTTTTAGCCAGCTGACATAATGCCTGATGCTCTTCTGAAAACGACCAGCTGGTGATGCATTTTTCTGGAGTGACACGTTGTTTGCTATGATTTGGAATATTCACGGCAGTAACATGTTACAAGTATCTTATTTTGAAGAATATTACTGAATATAAAAATGCAGTAACCAGCAATATTAACTTATCCATTGTTGTATTGTACAAGTATGATCATGGTTGGTCAATGTAATGTTTGTCCCGCCCCTACTCCACTGTGATTGGACAGCTGTGTAAAAAGGGACAGTGACGAGCTCTGCGTTTTACCCAAAGTTAAGGAGTAAAAAAACTAAAAAAAGACAGGGCAAATGAACTCGATAAATATCATTCTAATACATAGTTCATAAAAATGCAGTGTCATCAGTTTGTCTAAAAGAATACAGAACGTTTGAATGTTTTATGCACAATTTACACATGGTAGGGAGCAGGTGTAAATTTCTTTCATACCAACTAACATTTTCAAAATACGAACATTTTCATGAATCTGAAAATGTATGTCAGAACGACTTTCGAATGATTTACACAAAAAATCGTTCTGCTCGTGTTTCATGAATGAGGCCCATTGCGCGGACCTGCTGGCCTGCGTGCTCCGGACCCGCCATGTTGTGGCTGGCGGCCTATTCAGGGTGAGGCCCACTGCCGCCAGCGTGCCGCTGGTGGGCCCTCCCTCTCCCAGGTGACAGGAGTGTCATCTTGCCGCTCCGCCAACCCCAACGGTCGCCCCGTTCCCCGGCTTCCTTCCAACATCGCGGAGTTTGTGTCCTTTGGCCAGGAGGAGGCGGGGATGACTCGATGTCCATTTCGGCCTCGGAGAGGGAGGATTGGGTGGGATCGGAGCCCGATCAACCGGACAGCATGGGGCCCCCAGACCTCCAGGAGGAGCTCATGAGGGTTCTGTCGAAGGCTGTCCAGGAGTTGGAGCTTACCTGGAGTCCTCCAGGAGGAGTCTGCCAGGAGTAAGCTCGACTCCTGGTATTTCAGGTCCACCCGGAAAGCTGACTCGAGGGCGTCGATCCCATTCTTCCCCGACGTACACAAGCAGCTGATGAAAACGTGGTCTGCGCCCCAATTGGCACGCGTCCACTCTGCCACACAGGCATCTTTTCCCACGTGGATGGGGCAGAGGCCCACAGGTACGTGCACATC
>NW_015558617.1:97106-99060 GCF_001515605.1 Sinocyclocheilus anshuiensis | reverse complement strand
GGCCCGCGTGCTCCGGACCCGCCGCGATTTGGCTCGCGGCCTATTCGGGATGAGGCCCACTGCCGCCAGCGTGCCGCTGGTGGGCCCTCCCGGTGACGGGAGCGTCGTCTTGTCGCTCCACCAACCCCAACGGTCGCCCCGTTCCCCGGTCTCACTCCCCGAGGACTGCTTCCGCCCTCCTTCCAACATCGCGGAGTTTGTATCCTTTAGCCAGGAGGAGGGGGATGACTCGATGTCCATCTCGGCCTCGGAGAGGGAGGATTGGGCAGGATCGGAGTTCGATCAGCCAGACAGCATGGGGCTGCCTGGCTCCTCCAGGAGGAGCTCATGAGGGTTCTGTCGAAGGCTGTCCAGGAGTTGGAGCTTACCTGGAGTCCTCCAGGAGGAGTCTGCCAGGAGTAAGCTCGACTCCTGGTATTTCAGGTCCACCCGGAAAGCTGACTCGAGGGCGTCGATCCCATTCTTCCCCGACGTACACAAGCAGCTGATGAAAACGTGGTCTGCGCCCCAATTGGCACGCGTCCACTCTGCCACACAGGCATCTTTTCCCACGTGGATGGGGCAGAGGCCCACAGGTACGTGCACACCTGTGTCCTGCAGCAGCCAAGACCCTAGGCTGGGACAGCAGCCTCCCCTCGAAGCCGTGCAGGACCACCACCCACCTCGCTAATAAAGCGTATGCCTCTGATGGCGAGGTGGCTTCCGCGTTGCACGCCATGGCGGTGCTGCAGGTTTTCCAGGCGAAGCTCCTGCAGGCAGCGGCGGGCAGAGCCCTCACTGCGGAGGCCATTAAGGATCTGCACGCAGCGACAAAGCGAGCGGACCAGGCCGTGGGTAAGGCCATGGGTTTTATGGTCATCCATCAGAGGCACCTATGGTTAAACCTGGCTGACCTCAAGGATGCTGACCGTAAAGTGCTGCTGAACGCTCCTGTGACTCCCTCCGGCTTCTTTGGTGATGCCGTGGAGTCCATTATTGGTATACCCATCAATTCAGATGCAGACCACCCCGTTTCAATGGCGTGGTGCAGTCTCTAACATTGCCTCAAAATGCCCCGGTTCTGAGACAAGAGGTATGCAGTCTGCTCGAAAAAGGAGCGATAGAGCGAGTCCGCCGAGTGAGCTGGAGAGCGGGTTTTATAGCCGCAATTTCGTGATACCCAAAAGAGACGGGGGACTCCGCCCGATTCTAGATCTCAGGCCCATCAACAGAGCGCTTTGCAAGTGTCCATTCAGGATGATAATGCTGAAACAGATCCTGGTGCAAATTCGCCCCGGGGACTAGTTTGCGTCCGTGGACTTAAAGGAAGCGTACTTTCACAATCAGATAGCACCGCATCACAGACGTTTTCTGAGGTTTGCTTTCGAGGGCACAGCGTACCAAAACCCTGTTCTCCCGTTCGGGCTGGCTTTGGCCCCACGCACTTTCTCAAAGTGCATGGATGCAGCACTTTTACCCCTCAGAGCGAGTGGGATGCGCATTCTCAGCTATCTGGACGATTGGCTGATTTTAGCTCAGTCCCGGGACACGCTAGTCAGCCATAGGGATGTAACGATTCACTCAACTCACGATTCAATTCGATTCACGATGTTGAGTTCACGATTTGATTCACAATTTTTTTTAACCAAATTAGATTTAAGACAAATTATAAATTAAATGTGTCCTTTTATTATTGCTTGGATAAAATGCTGCACATTTCTTTGTGAAATTGAAATATAACACTATAATAATATACAGTACTAATATAGCACTTGCATATTATTGCTCTTTTGTTGGTTTTGATTGCTTCTATTGTCCTCATTTGTAAGTCACTTTGGATAAAACCATCTGCTAAATAATTTTTTTTAAATACAATGTAAAATGTAAATAACAAAACTAAATAGAAATTTTAAAACAAGCCCCAAATCAAATAAATAAGTAACACAAATAAATCTCTTCATATAAACAAAATAAG
>NW_015558617.1:96377-97006 GCF_001515605.1 Sinocyclocheilus anshuiensis | reverse complement strand
TATTTCCTCCTCCCTCAGTCAATGTGGTGCCGCTCGCCCCGCCTCAGAGCAGTGCAGAGCTGCCGCCCACACACTCGCCGGCGCATCCAACGACCAAGCCGCTAAAGCCGCTATGTCAGTTCCTGAGCGTGTGGGAAGTTATTCCGGGAATCTCGCGCTGGCTACTCGGTGTGATAGAGCGTGGGTATACCCTTCAATTCAGACGCAGACCACCCCGTTTCAATGGCGTGGTGCAGTCTCTAACATTGCCTCGAAATGCCCTGGTTCTGAGACAAGAGTTATGTAGTCTCAGATCCTGGCGCAAATTCGTCCCGGAACTGGTTTGTGTCTGTGGACTTAAAGGATGCATACTTTCACATTCAGATAGCACCGCATCACAGACGCTTTCTGAGGTTTGCTTTCGAGGGCACAGCGTACCAATACTCTGTTCTCCCGTTCGGGCTGGCTTTGGCCCCACGCACTTTCTCAAAGTGCATGGATGCAGCACTTTTACCCCTCAGAGCGAGTGGGATGCGCATTCTCAGCTATCTGGACGATTGGCTGATTTTACGGGACACGCGGGACACGCTAGTCAGCCATAGGGATGTAACGATTCACTCAACTCACGATTCAATTCGATTGAGTTCACG
>NW_015558617.1:74070-95966 GCF_001515605.1 Sinocyclocheilus anshuiensis | reverse complement strand
AGATTGTATAATTCCGAAATTTGAAGCAAAAACAGAATTGTTTGACTTCAGTTTTGTGAAACTATACATAAAAAATATCTGCATGAAACAGCAGACGAGCTGAATGAGACGCAGATTCACTCTCTTTCCGCTGTAAACACAGCAATGCTGCAGTCATGAACTTTAATATGCATTATGCAGAGGCAAGAGGAAAATAAAAAATACCATCTAAACCTTTCTAAAGACAGTAAGTTCCCCTCAGACATACATTCATATAAACTCCTACCCCTAAATGAATCGCGATTTGTTTAGCATCTCAACCTTTAAATCGTCTTGAATCATCTCAAAATTTGAATCGTCACATATTTGAATTGGTTTTCAACCGGCTCGCGGTTAATCGTTACATCCCTAGTCAGCCATATAGACATGCTGCTGTGTCACTTGGAGTCCCTAGGGCTGTGAAGCGCTCGGTGGCCATTTTGTCTTCCCTGCACCATTTCAGACTGGATAGCTCTGTTCACTTGAAGGAATTTCAGAGGCTGCTGGGACTCATGGCGTCCGCTTCAGCAGTATGTCACCTGGGCTTACTACACATGCGTCTGCTGCAGTTATGGCTGAAATCTCGAGTCCTTTGGACGGCGTGGACTTCGGGCCGTTTGTGCATCGCAGTCTCCTGTGGCTGCATCGAAGCTCTGAGGGTGTGGCGCAACCCAGATCACTTCAGCCGGGGGGTTCCCCTGGGCTTGGTGATGTCGCGCGTCGTGGTCATGATGGACGCATCGACTCGCGGATGGGGAGCAGTGTGCAAGGGCATGCCGGCTTCGGGGCTGTGGTCAGAACCTGGCCTGGCCAGAAGAGCCGGTGGCACATAAACTGCTTGGAGCTGGAGGCAGTGTTCTTAGCTTTAAAGGATTTTCGGACGCAGCTGGAACAGCGGCACGTACTGATTCACACCGACAACATGTCTGTGGTCTCGTACATAAATCACCAAGGAGGCATACGCTCCAGGGCTCTGTAGAAGCAAGCAGCGAATGTCCTGTTATGGGCGGACCGTCACTTTCTCTCCATCAGAGCAGCGCACATACCCGGTCTCCTGAACCGCAGGGCGGACATGCTTTCGGGGAGAGGGATTCCTCAAGGAGAGTGGAGGTTGCACCCCGAGTCGGTTCAGATGATTTGAGCCCGCTACGGGAGAGCGGAGGTGGATCTGTTCACCACGAGCGAGAAAACGCACTGCCCGCTGTTCTTCTCCCTGTCTCACTCCCCGCTGGAAGGGAATGCTCTGACATCACACTGGCCAGCAACCAGACTGTATGCGTTTCCTCCGATCAAGATATTGCCACTGGTGTTATGCAAGATCAGAGAGGAGGAGGCTTCGGTGATATTCATCGCCCCAAACTGGATGAACCAGCCTTGGTTCCTAGACCTGGCGGAGCTGCTGGTGGCACCACCCTGGCCAATCCCCATCAGGAAGGATCTGCAGTCACAAGCGAGCGGCTCGGTGTGGCACCCAAACCCGGGGTTATGGAGCCTTCATGCGTGACTGCTTCAAGGATACCAGAGGAGCTGAGCGCTCTGCATTCTCGTGTGCTCGACACACTCTCGGAGGCGCGGGTGCCCTCCCTCGCCACACTCTCGGAGGCGCGGGTGCCCTCCACGAGGTGTTTGTATGCTCTAAAATGGGGAGTGTTTGTGAATTGGTGCCGTGATGTTCATATCGACCCGGCTGCTTGCTGCTGTGGACAGCGACTGTATTCACTTCGGACCCGGTGACTGCAGCGTCACTCTCCGGCAGAGACCGGGCTACATGCCTAAATCACTATCTATCCCCTTCAGAGTGCAGACTGTTTCGCTGTCTGCCGTCTTCTGAGTAATCGACCTCGCTTGATGCGGACGCTCAGACTTAGGTGTGCCCCGTCAGGGCTTTGAGGATTTACATTGACCGTTTGGCCAGCTTTCGGCAATCTGACCAGCTTTTCGTGTGCTACGGTGGTTGTGTGAAAACAGAGATTTTTCTACTGGATTGTGGATGCTATCACAGCTGCTTATTCGGTCCCAGGTTTGGAATGCCCTTTGCACATTAGGGCCCGCTCAACAAGGGCTATCACCTCCTCCTGGTCGTGGTCGAGAGGTATATTCCAAATATATGCTTTGCAGCCAGCTGGTCTTCTCAGAATACCTTCCCCGGGTTTTACAAGCTGGACGTTCAGTCCTTAGCCTCCCAAGTGCTGTCGGTGAGTGACTGATTCACGTTTATGCTACCTCTATTCATGTGTGTTATGCTGCCTTGCACAGTAATTACTCTTTGCAGCACTCTATGCTATTGTTGTTGTTGTTGTCTTCCCTGTACTCAGTGCAGCTTTCTGTTATTCATGTCTGATTCACTTCGTGCTACCATTATCATGTTATGGGTTATGCTGCGTAAACATAGTTATCTCTGTGCAGCCCCTTTCAGTACTGTTGTTGCTTCTGCCATTATTATTATGGGCCAGATATGCAAATTTAGTATACCTTGGATTTAGAGGCTCATTGGCTTATCTCCACCTATCAGCTGAGAGCCCGCCTAACAAGCATTGCTATTGGTTATGGGAATTACCGTATTGACCCGAATATAAGACTATGTTTTTTTCTTGGAAATACATCTGAAAAAACACGGTCATCTTATATTCATGGTCTAGACTTTGACATGTCAATAATGCACCCACAACAATAGGTGGTGCCAAAGTTTTTACCATACTTTCAAAACAAAAATTAAAATAGGAAAAATATGCAATATGAAAATAATTGAAGACAAAATGTGTTTTACTGAGAAAAAACAAGATTTGGTTTTTAAAAAGCCTTCAGCCTACATCTGGAAAAAGGGGGGTCGTCTTATAATCATGGTCGTCTTATATTCGGGCCAATACGGTATGCGTGTGTTCAATCTGACAAGTGTGTAACTTGTTCAGGCTGCTCGTAGCCTCTCTCACGGCAGGATTGGATATCGTTCCCATAGCGGAGAAACCTCCGTGATGTCTCGTGGAAGCTCGAAAGGGAACGTCTCCTGTTACTATCATAACCTCGGTTCCCTGAGAGCAGGAACGAGACATTGCGGAAGTCGCCGTGTTTGCTGCTCGACCATCTAAGCAGAGTTCAGTATCAGATTCTGACGTAATTGTCACGTGCACCGCATTTTATACTGCCTCTCGAGCTCATTAGTATTTACATACTTCGCAACAATTGGCCAGTCAATTGGACTGGCGTGAGCCAATAGGACTTCAGGAAAGGTTGGAAGGGAAGGAGTTCCCATAGAGGAGAAACCTCCATGATGTCTCATTCCCGTTCTCAGGGAACCGAGGTTACGATAGTAACCGGAGACGTTTTCTGCTGCTGTAGCCCATCTGCTTCAAGCTTCAACATGCTGTGCATTCAGAGTTGCTCTTCTGCATACCTCAGTTGTAACAAGTGGTTATTTGAGTTAGGCCTACTGCTGCCTTTCTATCAACTGGAACCATTGAACCCTAATATGGGCAAAAGCATCCAGCGATCGCTGTAGCTAAAGCCAAGTTCACACTACACGACTTTAAACGTCGGCAGATCGCTGTGCTGTTCAGACTACATGTCTTGCTGTCTGTCTTGAAGTCGTTGTGGTGCTTACACTACGCGACACTACGTAAATGATCCACAACAGGGGGTCACACACTACACGAGCCGACAACGACTCTACACGGTCCCCAAACCACATTTTGTCACAAAAACATACGCGAGAAGTGGAACGGGAATGACGCGAAACAAGTGAAACAGGAGTTATTTGAAAATGGATGCTGGGAAGAAATTAGTGCTGCAAGCTGTTTTGCGTGATGATGTGTTTTGAAAAATTTCGCTCCATTTCGTGTCTAAACTTTTCTTAAAGCCGTGTTGCTGCTTCTGTTTTTCTTCCTCTGACCTTAACCCATGCCTTGCTCTCTCATTGGCTGTAGCTCGTCGTGACACCTGACACCATGTGATGTCGAGTCGGCAGACCGGTCCAGGTATTTAGCATTCTAGACATTTGCGTTGAGTAGCTCACACAAAGATTGCCGAGCACTGATCACCTGCCGATTTTCCCCTGATCACAGCCCGACTTGTCGGCAAGCTCATTGACTTGCAAATTGGGCTTAAATCAGGCTTAAAATCCTGTAGTGTGAACTTGGCTTAAACTGAATAAAAAGCAGAAATGTTTGAACTGATGAAGTATGAAGACAATAAATAAACGATTGTGACAATATATTGTTTATGTGTGTTTTTCAAGTCATCCCCAGGTAATAAATAAAATATATGAATGACGCCGTGACAGTACAGAAATTATAAAATATATTTTCTGGCTTATTCTGTGATAAAAATGGAAAAAGTGTTTGTAGCATATAAATCAATCATAAAATTGTCATTAGGAAAAACAAAATAATAATAATAACAATATTATATACATACATACTGTATGTATGTATGTATATATATATATATATATATATACTGTATGTGTATGTATGTGTATATATATATATATATATATATATAATACAAATTATTGGTTATTGTCCAGCAGTGTTTGTTATTATTGTTTGATTTCTTAGCCAGTTAAAAGACAAAAGAAAATAAAAGTTTTTTATTTTTTTGTCAGTTAGAAATTGTTTAAATCAGACTGAAACTGAATGTTTCATGTCCATGTGAATTTGCATGAATATAGACTACTCACCCAAACCAAATGGAGTTGAATCCCCAGTAAATGAGCCTGTGAGGGAAGACATGATAATCCTAAACAGAGATCTTTTGAAAATGTGTCAAGGCTCACACACTTTTTTCAGTTTAAGTTAAAAGTAGGTTTTAAGTAATTTTAGGTATTTTTACTTGTCAACAAATGGTCTGAGGAAGGCGCTGAAAATGCTGTTTGTCAACCTCATGCAAGAAAGTTGGTCAGCCTAACTTTTTGAATGGGAAAAAAGGAATTCTATATAACGGTTTCAATAACATATCATTATAGTCATTAAATCTGACAACAAAATAATTATAAATGATGTTTCAGACTGGTTCAGCTAATAAATCAGCTCATCTCAACAGGAATTTCCATTACATTGTGGTGATGTTTTAGATTTTGTATGTTTAGCTATATAATTACCACACATAAATTGTGCCTTTAAAGCTTTAAAATGCTTGCCACATTCCATGAATATTCACTCTCAGAAAAAAATGTGCAAAATTTGTACCCTTAGGGTTTAAGAGCTTGTCATACAACCTTCTTTACTCCTATATAATAATACCATAAGAGTACATCCTACTACCTTAAAGGGTTAGTTCACCCAAAAATGAAAATGAGCCTGTGTTTTACTCACCCTCGAGGCATCCTAAGTGTATATGACTTTCTTCTTTCAGACGAATCCAGTCTGGGTTATATTAAAAATTGTCCTGGCTATTCCAAGCTATTGCAGTCAGCGGGTGTTGCAGTTAAAAAGTCCACAAGTCGTTGAATTAAGCGCACATATCCATAATAAAACATGCCTCACATGGCTCCAGGGGGTGAATAAAGGCCTCCTGTAGCCAATCCATGTGTTTTTGTAAGAAAAACCCTGCCGATTTTCCCCTGATCACAGCCCGACTTGTCGGCAAGCTCACTGACTTGCAAATTGGGCTTAAATCAGGCTTAAAATCCTGTAGTGTGAACTTGGCTTAAACTGAATAAAAAGCAGAAATGTTTGAACTGATGAAGTATGAAGACAATAAATAAACGATTGTGACAATATATTGTTTATGTGTGTTTTTCAAGTCATCCCCAGGTAATAAATAAAATATATGAATGACGCCGTGACAGTACAGAAATTATAAAATATATTTTCTGGCTTATTCTGTGATAAAAATGGAAAAAGTGTTTGTAGCATATAAATCAATCATAAAATTGTCATTAGGAAAAACAAAATAATAATAATAACAGCATCCTAAGTGTATATGACTTTCTTCTTTCAGACGAATCCAGTCTGGGTTATATTAAAAATTGTCCTGGCTATTCCAAGCTATTGCAGTCAGCGGGTGTTGCAGTTAAAAAGTCCACAAGTCGTTGAATTAAGCGCACATATCCATAATAAAACATGCCTCACATGGCTCCAGGGGGTGAATAAAGGCCTCCTGTAGCCAATCCATGTGTTTTTGTAAGAAAAATATCCGTATTTCAAGCATAATAAACACTTTTCTCTCACTTCCGGTATCTGTCATACGCGGAAGCCGTTCCGGCGGATGACGTAGCACTTCGGCGTTGCGTGATTAGTGATGAATGCGGAGAGAGAACAAAACAAAACGCCGGTCACGAATTAGAAATACAAACCGAGGATTTGTAAAGAAAAATGTTGGAGGATTTCGATATAAACCAAGAGGAGACTGGTTTTCCTTTGCTAAAGTAAGGAAACTTTGCTTCCTTTGCTCCTATAAACAAACTCGCGAGACTAGCATATCTCAGAGGCGTGCGCACTGCGCATACGTCCTGCGTCATCCGCCGGAACGCCTTCCACGTATGACAGATACCGGAAGTGAGAGAAAAGTGTTTATTACGCTTGAAATATGGATATTTTTCTTACAAAAACGCATGGATTCACTAAAGGGGGTCTTTATTCACCCCCCGGAGCCGTGTGAGGCACGTTTTATTATAAATGCACGCACTTTATTTGACGACTTATATACACACATATATACACACACATATACATATATACACACACATATATATATATATATATATATACACACACTACACTGTGTATATATACACACACACACATGGCAATGGGCATGGAAAACAGCTCAACCCAACATTAGGCTAACACTAGGCAACAATAAGGCTTTATTGTATTATTTGTGTACATCCGGGGTTTTTTTCATTGAACAAACCTACAGTGGAGATTAGCTGTGGGTATATACCATTGATCTACTAACATGTTTTACAAAATAACTAGAGAATTTCAACAAAAAACATTATTTTGTGGAAAACAGTCATCAAAATTAAAGAACAGTAACCACTGTAGCACTAAAGAAGATTACAACTAAAAATTTGGAGCGTTACAGCTGTCAGAAATTAGTAGGAAGTGTAGAGGACATCACTAGTTTCTCACACAGCTCTTTTCTTGGTCCACTTTTCTTCATAGTTCGGTAACTGTGGTGGGTTTCGTAGCCATAACTTTTTCTCCAAGGATTTTCCAGTGATTTTCAATTGGGTTTAGATCAGGACTCTGGGCTGGCCATTTCATTATTTCAATGTTCTTAGCTTCAAGGAACTGCTTTACCCGTTTTGAAGTGCGACAGGGGCATTGTCTTGCATGAGAATTGCAGGCTGATTGGGAGATGCTTGCAGGGAAGGAACCGCATGTTGCTGAAGGAGGTTCTGATAAACATATGCATTCACCCTGCCATGTGTCTGTATAAGAGGCCCAACTCCTGCTGCAAAAAACATCCACCAAACCATGACACTTCCTCCCTCCACCTTTCACTGACTTCTTTACACACTTACGGTTCAATCTTTCCCCAGCTTGATGCCAAACATTAAGATTAAATTTCATATTTGAAATCACCAATGAAATCTGGCAACTGTCTAAAAAATGTTGTTTCTTTTGCTCAAATAGCGTTAAAAAAGCTTATTTTTCAGGCTAGACCAGCCAGTGCGCATGCGCAGTCCTGAGCGCATGTCTCAGAACGGTGATTTTTTTCTATAGCAACTGGGACTTCTAACAGCAGCTGCAGTGACGCTCTGACTTTACCGATTAGCGATTGACTCTTTTACTCAGAAGGCGGGGCTTCGTTCGATAGAGCGGCCATACTGAGCGTTGCATTTTTCCCCATTCAAAACTATACGAGTGGCACGTCTTGGGAATTCTATAGTTTTGGTTATTGAACAGCAATGATATAGTGTTTCCTTGGTTACCGCTGTAAACAAAGCAGCACAGCGCTGCTTTAATATGCATTAATACAGAGTCAAGATGAAAAGAAAATATCATCTAAACTTTTCTAAAGACAGTCAGTTCCCCTCAGAGATACATTCATATAAAGTCCTACCCCCAACTGTATCGCGATTTGTTTAATATCTCAACCGATTTGAATCGTCACATATTTGTATCGTTTTTCAACCGGCTCACGGTGCATCGTTACATCCCTAGCTTTCAGTCCAACTTCTCTTAAACGTCACAAGACAGATCCTTACCCTGTTCAGCGCTGAACTGGCGAGCAATTCCAGCTGCAGTGTTGAACCAATTCCACATTGAGAGTCTCCGCATTATCCTCTCCTCTCATGCATTTGTCTTATGTGGACGACCAGCCTTTTTGGGGGACTTGAATGAATTTGTATCATTATAAAGCTGCAATATTCAAGAAACCAGATTTAGAATGGCCAACTTCTCTTGCAGTGGCTGAAAGGGTCATCCCTTTGGCCTTCATATGAACAACCTGCTGTTTCAGTCACCTTAGAGCGGCCCTCCATCTTGCATTCACAGTGAAAATTAGAGTAAAGCTGCCAGTTAAATAGGGTTTGTCATATAATTAATGAAATTAGCACCAGGTGCAAGACTAACATCAATAACTTGGAGGTACCTGTAAGTGTTCTCTAATTTCGATCGGAGTTCTTTTTCAAATATCTCATTTAAGTTTTTTATACTGTGCTTCAGAATACAATTAATTTATGAAATATGCTTAAAAAACTGCCCTTCTACTCCTGTTAGGATAAGTTCAAATAGGACTAAGCAGTGACCTTGAAATGTAGGAAATTGTAGGTTGTTCTCTAATTTTGATCTCCACTGTATGTTATTGTCCTTTCAAATATTCCATCAGCAACGTTTGATGAGCAGATCAACATTCAGACAGTCTTCACAGGTTCATTGGAGATAAGAGAGACAGCCTCACTGGTTGTCTGTATGATCATTTATATTTTTGAGAATAATAGTTTCTGTCATCTGACACCTGCATTAATGGATGCTGTTTAAACATACCAAACTGCTTTTTGGTTTTGTGAGAATTTAAAGGTTAAACCACTATGTACTTAGTCTATACAAAATGCATTTTCCGTGTGCAGTCAACCAATAACTATCAAGCTATCTTGTATTAAAAAAAAAATAACTAAAAGCTTTAAATTAGTTTTTCTTAAAAGGTGTCAAACTGTTTTAAGGGTCAAACTGTGTTAACAGAAAACTGACAAACAGACAACGCTCTCCTGCTTCTTATGGTACATACAAACTAACCAGCAACTTTATTAGGTACACCTTGCTAGTATGGGCTTGGACCCCCTTTTGCCTTTAGAACTGCCGTGGCCTAATGGTTAGCGTCACCATACTTGGCCACATGTCACGTCACTTTCACTTTTTTAATTAATTTTGATGAATACTAAATCTGTTTTTGCGAGTGGGATGAATTAATGCACATTCACGTTTAGTCTAGAACTACATCATGTTCACACAGCGCACACAATGCCTCTGTGCTTCTGATTTCTCCCAATATGAGGACAGGAGAGCTGTCAGTCAATACATGGGAAAACAAAGTAACTGGCGTTACTTTTTTGAAAAAGTAACTCAGATATTTTCTTGTAAATTAAAAAGTAATGCGTTACTTTACTAGTTACTTGAAAAAAGTAATCTGATTACGTAACTCGCGTTACTTGTAATGCGTTACCCCAACACTGGTGGTAAGTTCCACTGAACTCTATTGGTAACGACAGAACTTGTGACCATAGTTGTCCAGGGCACCCCTGGTCCAGGGCAGGCTAACTGTCAGGCTAAGCCTGAGTTCCTCTAACACTGACCAATAGGAACGTAATGATATTACCACACGACTCTCTCACATACAATTATTTGACTTCAACCACTATCAGTCCAAAAATACAAGTATATAGAAAATGCAACTTAAATAACAGATCAAATAAATAAAAATATAGGCTGCAACGGACTATATTTAATGTATTGTGCCCAAGATTTAATGACATTGTTTTAAGATATATGAAAACATTTTAACATGGTTGCTACTTGCACATTCAGTTGATCAACAGTTTCTAGCCATGCAGCCTTTCTGTTTTTTTTTTTTTTGTTTTTTTTGACAGCTGTACTTTTATGGTTATTAGTAGAACATTATAATCTAAAATTGCTCTTTAATGCATTAAAATAACTAAATTAAAAGTTAAAATCACTCAAATATAAATGAAAGTATATAAACAAAAACAGACTACATTTTAACTGGTAAGAGGAACACACATCAACTCATTTGAGCTTAGTAATTAGGACTGAATTAGCTTACATTTGAATTACCCATTACAATAGTCCCTTTACAGTTACTGCTATCATAAAAATATCCGTCTGTTTAGCATGCATGCGCATAAGCCTCACCCACTCTTGACTGCAAAATAGATATATATGCATTCCAGCATTTTCAGATGGAGTCAAGTCACCTTTATGTATATAGCGCTTTATACAAAACAGATTGTGTTAAAGCAGCTTTAAAGAGGAAAAAAGTGTGTTGATAATGCAAGAGGACAATAAACAGTCAGTTTTTCAGTTAAAGTCAGTTCATCATTGATTCAGTGATGTCATTGTCCAGCTCAGTTCAGTTCTCTTCAAATAGTGTCTGTGCAATCAAGTCGACATTATTGCCAGAAATTAAGTGTCCCCAACTAAGCAAGCCAAAGGTGACAGTGGCAAGGAACCAAAACTCCATCTGTGACAGAAATGGAGAAAAAAACCTTGAGAGAAACCAGGCTCAGTTTGAGGGCCAGTTTTCCTTTGGCCAGATGAAACCAGCATGGTGTGGGTTAAAGATGGAGAATATACATGTACCTATGACATGTCAGTTATGCACTGAGGAAAACACAATGTCTTAAATGCATTAAACAGCACAAATATGTTTGCTGTTTACCATGGTTTTTTAAAGGTGCCACAGAATGCAAAAATCACTTTTATAAGGTGTTTGAACATAGTTGTGTGGCCGCAGTGTGTGAAAACAACCAGCCTATAATGGTAAAAATCCACCCACTCATCCACCCACTGTTTTATAATCCCAATAAATCATAAACAGTCTCTCCACACTAGCAGTTCCAGAATTCTCACTACTATGACATCATACTCGGGGAAAGTCCCGCCCATTTGTGACATATACACAGCCCTGAGTGAGAAGTAGCGGTCCGCCATTACTGTTTTCTTGCTGTAGCTGCTGGAGGAACAATGTCAGAGCCAAAGAGCCATTAAAAGTGTCGTGTGTTGGGATGCACCAACGAACATAGGAGTCTCCATAGACCACTGAGGACACAGTGGTTAAATTTCATTTTCGAAGAAAATGTCCCGGAAAAAAAAAAAGAAAAGTCCTATACGTTTGTGCTAACATTTTATGCCGGACTGCCTCACAAACGAGGGTCAGTTCAGCACTGGAGTTGTGCAAAGATTGCTTCTGAAAGAGGGATCGATACCAACGCTTCGTGCGCAAACGTCCAGACAAAGTAAGCATAACGCCTCATATTTTGTTTTCCAAAAGAGCTTCTTGGCTCTCTGTAAGGCTAATGTTGCTAAAGCTACCATTGTCTCTGCCTGTTTTCACTAATGCTGCCTTTACGTGCTACCAGAATGATCGTAAATAGGAATGTGGTAGTTAAAAATTGCATTTGGAAGCAATGTGAGGATCAGTAACACGGTCACCACCAGTTAAACCGTAACACTACGTACTACGTAACACTAAGGTATGCCTGCGAGCATGAGCTCTTGAAGCTCCACACTCTTCTGAAAAGGGAGGCGGGAGCACCAGCTCATTTTCATTTAAAGGGGACAAACACAAAAAACAGCGCGTTTTGGCTCATACCCTAAAAGTGGCAATTTCAACAAGCTATAAAAAATGATCTGTGGGGTATTTTGAGATAAAACTTCACATACACACTCTGGGGACATCAGAGAACAATTTAAAATATTGTATCAATGCATTCTATGGCACCTCTAAGTTTTTTAAGAAACTTTTGAAGACGTAACTTTTAAAATGCTGCTTCCTTGGATTGTTTAAGAAACTTCTTAAGATGTATCTTTTTACTGAAGCTTTTAATTTATGACTATTACTATGATTTTATTTTTGATATTTGTAGTTTTGGTTGACTTGTTATTTTGTTTGTATATGTTGTAGCTCTTTGAGTATTAAGAAAGGCGCATTACAAATAAAATGTATTATTATTATTATTATTATGGTGGATTGATTTGATCCATGATCTACATTAAGGGCTGCTTAAGAATAGAGTGCACATCAAATTATCTTGACTCATTGAATTGGGACAAATTAGTGAGTTTGCATGAACTTAAATAGTCATTTATGGAACCATTTTAGCCCCAATTGATTTGTTAGGTTATTTCAAGTCAGGTTTTGGATTTAAATCCCCACTTTTCTTAGCGCATTTTATGAAACAGGCCTCAGCCCAACTGGGACTAACAACCATGTCACATTCAAAGTCAATTAAATCACCTTTCTTCCACATTCTGATGCTCAGTTTGTACTTCAGCAGATCGTGTTGACCCATGTCTAATTCAATTTGTAACTTGCACAAGCTTGTCAGGACTAACAAAAATGCAGGGGAAATCAGAAAGCCATGCTGTCGTGGCAATTTTCTATTTCAATAAAGGTATGAGACAAAAGTCTTTTGAATATTTATTTTCTTTCAAGAAAAGTTCAACAGTCATACAGTCATTCAAGTTGACTGCAGAGTGCGACCAAGAAGAAACAGCCCCAACTCAACATTTATACCTTCAAATGCAGATGCTTTGATCTCATCCAATCATAATGCATATTCAACATACAGTGGGTACGGAAAGTATTCAGTGTTTTTCTTTTTTAATAAATCTGCAAAAATGTCAACCATTCTGTGTTTTTCTGTCAATATGGGGTGCTGTGTGTACATTAATGAGGAAAAAAAAATAACTTAAATGATTTTAGCAAATGGCTGCAATATAACAAAGAGTGAAAAATTTAAGGGGGTCTGAATACTTTCCGTACCCACTGTATATGTCTATTTAAGTTATCCAACTATGTCCCCTAGATGCGTTTCTAAGTATTTAATGCAAATTATTCTCTAAGAAGCTAGGTAGAAAATAGTATTTCTCGTCTCACACTTGTCTTGCACATACACACACTTTAAATAGATTTCCTGTTGTCTCTCAGCTCATAGAAAACTCAAGCATACTGAAGCAAACTGAAGCACTCAGAGACAGTCTAAAGAACACTCTTTAGTACAGTGAAGCAAATAATACTACTAATAATATTAATATTTCAGATAGAAATAAAATTTCCTCCACACATGCACATTATGCTTTTTTGTCATGGAAATACAAAGATATTTTTGTCTATCGGATTCAAAGGATTCAACATGTAATCTGAAAAAGCATCTTGAGGTAAGTTTAGTGCCAACTCTCATGCAATTGACATGCTCTCACGTGAGAACATTTTCTCACACAGTGCCAGTGATGTCCATATGAGTTCTTGTTTTTTGTTTTTTTTACACTAACTAACGGTATAGTTAGGCAACATCAGAAAAGGAAGAAGAGTGCTGTTTCCCAAAAATCAGCATGACTGCAAATGTGATACTTATTTTATACAATTCAAAAACAAGAAGTTAATATTAAATTCTTTACATTGTTTGGGATGGAAACTAACTACATACTGATCTACAAACAAAACATCACCATAACGACCACTGTCTGCATTTTGGGAAAGTAGCAAAGTTACTTCTCAGACTCTAATAATCTTTTTGTCTCTGTATCATTTTTCTCCCTTTGTATTTTTATTACCTATTATGTCAATATAGTGTTCTTTGAAGACATTGTGATGTCTTTAGAATTTGTAAGTTTAACTAGCACCCAAATTACTAAGGCAAGGCAAATAAGGCAAACTGTGTGCTTGCTGCACATGCAAGCTACTTTACTAATAAAAGTGTCTTTTGTGTGTGTGTGTGTGTGTGTGTGTATATATATATCTACATATATGTACACGCATATATACATACATACATTCCAAAACGATATTTACTTGAAATATCTCTCAATAATTTAACAATATGTTTACAGTTTAGTCAATGTTGCTTAATGGTCCCATGAACATGCAGGTAAACAAATTAAATATATCAATTTTTAGTGTTCAAGTGTTTAAATAATTTATTTTCTACATTTTTATGATGTTTGAGGGAAAATAAATTTAACTTTATTAAATTTGTTTTGAATTTGTTTTGATTTGTACATTAAATGTTTTAAACAGGACTGTATGAATTCTTTTTTCAACAAATGCTGTGGAAAACTGATGAAAATAAAATGCAGAGGAAAACCAAGTCCTATGTTTGGTGGATGTACATTTTTAGAGGTGGTTAACATAAAAACAAGACATCAAAGTTAATATTTCCCTTTGTGTTACATACCTTAAGTATTCTATAGTACTTAGATCAGGCGTGTCCAAACTTGGTCCTGGAGGGCCACTGTCCTGCAGAGTTTAACTCCATCTCTAATCAAACACAGCTTCCTGCAATTTTCAAGTAATTCTGAATACTGTGGTTAGATTAATCAACTGTGTTAGGCTGGCCGCACACTAGACGATTTTCAAATCTTAAACGATTTTAAAACCACGGACATGAAGACAGTTCAACCGATTTTTAGCCTTATAATCCTCTGAACGCGCACACTAGACGATTTTCAAATCTTAAACGATTTTAAAACCACGGACATGAAGACAGTTCAACCGATTTTTAGCCTTATAATCCTCTGAACGCGCACACTAGACGATTAGACCAGACCACGAGACCACACACTTGTCGATTGTAGGAACGATTTCACAGTGTCACGTGATCTCGCGGAGACTCGCGAGATCAAACGAGACTAGAGAAGAAAAACAAATAGAATACAATCAACGTTGTCAGCTGGCTCTCCCTGCGCGCTTCTGTTTCACAGTGAAAAACAAAGTATATCAAAGAATATGGGTGATGTTCTCTACTTTCATGGCATGTTTGTGGCTGCCACGTTTCAGCTATAGAAGCACACAACAGGCTTGTTTGAGATGCGCCTCGTCTCGCCTGAAATGTAGGCGAGAGCAGGTGGCTGCAGTGAGTGGAGGAGTGAAATAAACGCAGTCAAGAGGGACAGTTCTGACCTCTCGAAGTGGAACAGATACCAACGAGATCAAAGGCAGATATCGCATTATTCTCACTCAAGTACTGTGCTGCTGATAAACATGATATAATTTCAGTTCTGTTGCTTTTATATGAAAATAAATATGATGAACAAGACACTCAAAGTGCTTGCTATTTAATTACGTACGAAAGGTGTATTTATCATCCATTTTTACTTTAATACAAACATGTATTTTAGATTTTTATAGAAATATGACAACAATCACATATCTCACACAGAGATCACATTGTCATAGTGGTTGGGAACATTCATGCATAATTGAAATACATAATCACATGAAATCAGATTAAAAAAAAAAACATTTTAGAAGAGAACGCAGCATCACAGTTGTCTGAACCAATGAGCATAAAGCTGTGTCGTCAGTCAGTCGTTTCCCATCATGCTTTTGATCAGCGCAGTCGGTGGAAAGCAACTGCGCTCGACTGCGCAATCCGACACAGCCGCCTCGCCGTCGCGAGAGTTTTTTGGCACACGTCAGCATGACATCAGAGCAAGTCGGACGTAACTCGGACACTTTTCTAACCGGCATGCATCTCGCGGTGATCGGTTCTGCGCAGATTTTGCTAATCTCAAACAAGCCTAATATCTGGTAGGTGACGCTTGCTCGCTCTCATTGGCTATCGCGGGTATCACGTCAGAGGCAGCCAGATCAAGAGTCGTAAATATCAAACATGTTTTGAACACGATTTGAGTTCGGCGACGCTCCGTCTCGATCAGGAGCAGTTAAATAATCGTAATGACACCACACAATAGAGGATTTTTTGGACAAAAAAAATCACTTGCGACAAGCCGTGAATCGGGCCACACGCAAATCGGGCTTAAAATCGGCCTTAAAATCCTGTGTGGCCAGCCTTAAGCTGGCTGCACACTAGACGATTTTCAAATCTTAACCGATTTTAAAACCATGCGAGACCGCAGACATGAAGACAATTCAACCGATTTTTAGCCCTATAATCCTCTGAACGGGCACACTAGACGATTCGACCAGACCGCGAGACCACACACACTTGTCGATTGTAGGAACGATTTCACAGTGACACGTGATCTCACGGACACTCGCGTGATCAAACGTGACTAGAGAAGAAAAACAAACAGAATACAATCAACGTTGTCAGCTGGCTCTCCTGGCGCGCATTCTGTTTCACAGTGAAAAACAAAGTATAGAAAAGAATATGGGTGATGTTCTCTGCTTTCATGGCATGTTTGTGGCTAACAAATTTCAGCTATAGAAGCACGCAACATCCGGTAGGTGACGCTTGCTCACTCTCATTGGCTAAGCGGGTATCACGTCACAGGCAGCCAGATCAAGAGTCGTAAATATCGTTTGATATTTACGAATTGAATTCGGCGACGCTCCGTCTCGATCGGGAGCAGTTAAATAATCGTAATGACACCACACAATAGAGGATGTTTTGGACAAAAAAAAATCGCTTGCGATAAGCTGCGAATAGCCCCCTCCCCCGGGTGCAAATCGGCCTTAAAATTGGCCTTAAAATCCTCGAGCATGCGGCCAGCCTTAGATTAAGGATGAAACTAAACTCTGCAGGACTGGAAGTGCCCAACCCTGTTTTAAAGCATGTATTTTGTAGTCTGAAGTGAAATACATTTAAAAGCAACCTTCCCAACACTGCATGCCTACATAAACTGAGTCGCAGCCATGTGATTGGCTGATTATATTTGCGGTAACCTAATAAAGTGACCAGGGAGCATATATGAAAATTACAAGACATAAACAGATTCACAACTAATACTGTAATTCATTTAACATTCAAATGCCAAAAGTGTGAGTAAATCAGCTACATATTTTAAATATAATTTATACATACCCACTCAGTGACAAGCCAACAAACATCCCAAGAAAGAAGAAATGAACACTCTGACGGAGTCGCATTATTGTCGTATCAGCTGGGTCTTGTGTCCGTATTCACTCAATGGACCGAACTGGAAAATGAGAGCGAAAATATTGGGCATGAAACAGTGTGCTGTCATGCTGCAGGAGAGATTTGAATGTCAAATACAGCCTGGCAAGGGTGGGACTTTACATTAAGACCAAATCAACAACTACAACCATAACTACACAACATCTAAAGGTAATCCGTATCCTTCAGCACACCAGTGTAGCTTAACCTGCTTTCAAAAAGAATTTCTGCATTGAGTATGGAGCAGGTGCTGAAATATCACACAATACATAAAGAACTGGTTCTTTGACTTTGAAAAACCTTTTGTTTGAGGGACCCACCCTCATGTTCAAACACATGTAAACATCAATGAACATCTAATTCATTCTAAAAAATACTGTAGATCTCAGTATACTGTGAAAATCAACAAAAGAGTATTGGATGAAATTAATAACTAGGTGTAAAAGACTGTTCAGTTTGCAATAATTTTAGATAATTTTTATTTCCCACAGCCACTTAGGACAAGATGAGTTGTATCTCTGCTGCTAAAAAAAACACATTCAATATTAGTGATAGTTAAAGAGGATTTTTTTGAATGGGGTTGTAGTTTTGAGCCGTTTTTGTTGGGGGGGTAATTTAATTATACTTTCAATAAAAGGTGCATTTCGTTATGTTACAAGGAACAATGTAAAGTTTACCGTTCAATGTCTTAATGCAAAACAGCAACAAACGCATTTGTGACAAAGAAAGGGCCTATAGCCTTAGGGGGGGGGTCTTAGAGCTTTCTTGAGCCTAAGTCCTAAGATTTCTATTCTCTCTATACATTTTTTCCTCTTCAAAAAAACTTTTTTTTCCTCTAATCTTTTCTTTTCTTTTCAAAACATTTCCCCCCTCTTCAAAAACGTTTTTTTTTCTCCACAAGAGACAACATAAGAAAAAAAAAGAAAGAAAGAAGTGAAATAGACAAAGAAAAAACTGAGTTAGGCTATATGTGTATAAGTATTTGCATCAGTGAGAATATAAGTATTTTTCTTAGTATTCAAGAAACCATCAGTAGCATACATTCAATGCTCATATTGGTTTTTCCAAAAGGTTTTTTTTTTTTGCTGAGTACAGAGTGGTAGAAATAAAAATTATATTTAATTGCCTACCTAAAAAAAACAAAAACAAAAAAAAACACGGACAAAAACAGTATACATGCATTCAGAATTTGACAGCAACATCTAAAAGCCCATCAACCTCAAGAAGTGCAATGTGACCTTTATACACAAAATGTGGTTTTAGAATACTTCATTTGCATAGATTTGCATAGGCATATTTGTATACGTAATTACCATAACTTTAGAGACGTACAGATGTTTAATTGAGAGATATATATATATATATATATATATATATATATATATAGATTTTATTGTATTTAATCATTGACATAAATATGTTCAATGCCATCACTTTTATTCAACAAAATCCAGCATGTCTAATTATTGTTATTTATGTATTTTTTATATTGTTGAAAAGCTGTTATGTTTAGTATTGGTCCAAAATATTGAATCTACAATAGCTATTAATGTGTTTATGTTAAAGTGTATATTCATAAGTACATTTATATTTATACAAATGCAAACAAACAGAATTCAAACATCTCACAATATATTTCTATAAATAACATAAATATATAAAATATTTGTAAAGATTTTGATGTTTCAAAAGCTGTGCATACATACAGGTTTTTATGGTGTCAATATGTCACGTGTTACACATTGTTTCAGTGTATACCCAAACATACAAAAAGGCAGGTACAACCTTGAACGCAAATACCTGAGATCACGCTAAAAAGTAAAATCATATTTATGCAGTAGTACACAGAAAATACCATTTCAAGTTCACCATTGGTTTTAGATTTATACTCCGTATCTACCTGACTTTCTCCCTAAACTTCCTCCATCAAATCTCTTTTTAAAAAAAAGAGGTAAAACAAAGGGATGTCAGTGCTTTCAATACACACAGATTCCGTTTGGTTGCATTATAAACTCAAGAGCATTGCAGAATGTTAGATAACAAGTTTTTTAATATTGTGAGTGTTTATTCAAGAAGACTTTGGCAGATTTAGTTCCTGGTGCCACTTTGTGCTCATAAATAGCTGTACAATTCTGTGATTATCCATTTTATGGTGGCAGTTGTCGACTTCATCATTTTCAGTATTACCTGTTAACAAATTTACAATGTCATATAGGAGGCCTGTGAGAACACACCATGTCAGTGTAGCTGAGTACTGGCAACAGTTGCTATGGGTTTGGACGAACATCTGCATTGTTTTTAGCAACATGAGAGAAGCGAATTATTTTTATTTGGGCTGCCCCGGCATTGATGTCCCGCCACAGATATTCAGGTGAAAGCAGTTTACTAGGTTTGTTATAAAGGAAATATTTGTTCAAGTGAGATTCCTCGTGCCATATCGCCTCAATGGAGTTTGCAGCATCAATGTTCATCTGCTCTCGGCAGGTTTTGGTAAGATGATGTACATCCTCCAGTGAGCCGCCAAATGCAGCGCCAGTAAAATAATAATCACCTTCCCCAGCTGGAATGTATGCTTGAGAGTCAGGTCTACGCTCATATGTGAGTCGATCTCTTGGAGCATCAAAGAACCAAGGATGTATCACACCTACCAGACGACCCAAAGTCTCCACACCCCAACGGCCATAGAACTTTGTATCTACGTCAAGGCAGAAAATATAGTCAGCCTCTTTGGCCAGTTCATTCTCTATTAGTTTTTCCAGTATTTCCATCCTGCCCATACTAATGTCCTGCCATCTGTTCAAACTTGGAACCTTTCGAACTGTCAAACTATGGTTTTCACCCATCTTAACTTCAGGAACAACTTCTGGTAGATCCGTAAACAAGTAGTAATGCACTCGAAATCCAACAAAGAAATGCTGCTCTGCTGACTCCAGAAAATCTTTGAGAAAACTTGTATATCTAACAAACAGAAAAAAACAAATACAGGGAGATATATTATGGTTAATTTATTTATCCTTTAATCATGACTATTTCCAGAAACAAAGAAAACAGAGGAGAGGAAACAAATGAGAAATACTGATACAAGATGAGAGATATCATGAGGAGCTCACTTTCCCAAAGCGAAGACAGTGGTCGCTATGCTGAGATTCTGTTGTTTGTAGATAAAGTCGATCAGTGTGGTGTCAAAGGTTCCCTCCCAAATGATTGGGGCTAACCATGATGTTACAGAAGCAACATCTGTCCGACTTCATTAAAACACACATACAGCACTGTAATCATTCCATTCATGAGTGGAAATGTGCTATAACAGGTTGATACAAAAATACATAATACTCACCCTACCAGCGCACTGGGCTGGTTATACAAAATCCTGTAATACAAATGAATAAGCAGAACGAACAACAGACATTTTAATGGTTCATGGAGTTAATACAAATTAAAAATATGGGTTTCCCAGTTTATCTATTTCCATCTCTCACTAGTCATCTGATCAGAACCATAAAAACAATCATGAGCTAAGAATGTTTTTATCTAGAGCAGTAGCCCCCATTAACTAAGGATCAACTTTAAAAAAAAAAGAAGTAATTTTTAAGAAGATGAAGTTTTACACACCCCGGCGATGAGCGCAATCCAAAGTTCTTAAGCTTTAACTTTGGCCTGATGATAACAGAGTCAAACTCTTAATCTTCTGAATTTGATTATATGGTGTGAGTGTGTGTGTTTTAAGTTGATGTATATAAGCATGAATAAATGCATGAAAACAAAAGCAAGAAAAAATTCAAAAATCGTACCTTTAGGGTGTTCAAAACCGTAAGAGTACATATTTGCTACCTTAATATGGAATGCCAAAGCTGACTTAATTAGAAATAAATAAATAAAGAAATGTACAAAGAAATGTAAAAAAGCAAATATAAACAAATACATAAATAAATCTACAAAGAAAAGTAAAAAAGCAAAAAATAATTATTATTTATAATTTTATTTCCTTATTTATGTGTTTGTTTGTTTTTTTCCACATTTATTAATTTTTTCTTTTATTTATTTATACATTTATTTATTTCCACTTTTATTTATTTTCACATTTATGTATTTATTTACATATTTATTTCTTTATTTCCACATTTATTTATTTCTACATTTCTTTGTCCGTAGGGTAATGAGGAGGGCGTGTTTTACCTCAGGAATAGCAATGAGCCAGAGTAGGCGAGGGGAAATTTTTGAGGCCACAGTGACACCTGGTGGTACCCAAACGAATTACAAGAAGTGTAGCCTACATGACGCGCCTGTTGATAGTGTGGGATGAATGATTTAGATGGGCAATATGGCCAAAATCTTATTTCCCGGGTTATTATTTCAATTTCATGTGGGGGGTTGTTTCGGCTGGGAAGCGTGCAACCTGTGATGGCGTGCATTTGTTGAAGCTCGCGAAAGCGTGCAATCGATTTCTTATGCGCGCTGTTTTTTTTAGGTTTCACTTTCAACACATACAACGCATGTTTAAAATATTCGGGATAGAAGAAGGCATCAGTTACTGTAGAAGATTTGTCGCCTCGCGCCACTTCCCGTGTGGTCAACGCATGTAGACACGGCTTTAGATAAAGATTAATCTCACGTTTTACGCTGGAAATATCCAGATCAAACAAAAGGTGTCCATGGGAATGGAGCTAGTGAAACACACGCCATGCATTGTAGCCTAAAACATGTTTAATATTTGCGACTGACTAGACTTGTGCCGGTATTCGGTTATGCGATATATCACGGTAATGAATATGCACGATATTGTTATCGTGGGCACTTCTAAATACCGTGAATAATTATATATTACAAATTA
>NW_015558617.1:65037-71075 GCF_001515605.1 Sinocyclocheilus anshuiensis | reverse complement strand
TGATAATACCGTATACCGTGATAAAAGCATTAGCAATTAATCGCAACATGAAAATTTGATACCAGCATATCCCTACGACTGACACCAACGATTGTATGTGGCTATGCAAGCAATAGCCGTCATTTCAACGTCTCAGTTAAGTATAGACCCGATATAGTCCTTTTATTTCATTATTTTACAGCATTATTAAATATAGCATTATTTATTATGCCAAAAATAATGCTAATTTAAATGTTTATTCGATGATATGATGTCATGTCATGCATCCCACAAGCTGTTAAATGTTACATTCATACACATTATATGATATTATTGATATTTGGCTTGAATTCGTCTTTCATTTTATAAATACAAATGCAATTACAATTCCCAACCGCTAGATGGCAATTGTAGCCCTACTGAGACATGACTACTGGCAACACAGTATTTTATATTTTATTTAATTATTTTAGAGCATTATTAAATATAGCATTATTTATTATGCCAAAAAAATAATACTAATTTAAATGTTTCAAAAGTTCATTCATACACATTATATGATATTATTGATATTCGGCTGTCTTTCATTTTATAAATAAAAATGCAATTACAATTCCCAACCGCTAGATGGCAACTGTAGCCCTACTGAGATATGACTACTGGCAACGCAAGACATGAAAGTTAGTAGAGATCGGTGTTGCGTTTTGAATTTTGTTTTTACACGAGAGAGCAGTAAGTTTACCTGTCGGAAAGCAGCGGGCAAACAACAAACGATAAAGGACATTCCTACTTGGTCTTGTAATTATCTGTGTTTTCGTTTTGACATGTGTTCGTTAATTTATCTATATTATTTGTTATCATGTTTAGGAACCATGACATTTTAGTGAAGGGAGCAGATCGTAGTTGATAGTGATCCGTGACTAGGCTCAGCACGCATGTGTTCAGAGGATTAATTGCAAAATTGAATAGAGTAAAAGTTTTATCATTTGTACGTGTTTACAAACTCAATCGATTTTAAAACAGCGCAAGAAGAGGCGAAAGAGCAAACAACAGAACAAACACAGCTTTGACAAAGATTAATCCATATTAATTTATACAGTAAACACACTCAGTTATTCAACTGAGGAGTTTCAACATCTGGAAAAGCGGTTGGAAATGGAAAGGATCCGAGCAGCAATGGTAAAAAAACAACAAAAAAAACTCCAAAACATTTCCTCACTAAAGCTCTCAACTTTGACAAATTCCATAATATATTTTAATTATTATATTGAATTTATGACTGAACAATGGCTTGTTAGATACAGAGAGAGCATGAGCTAATTGAATAGAATATCTTTGTCATTGTACAAGTACAAACAGATTTATTTTGAAACTTCCAAATTGATAGTAAAGCTTAAGAATACAAATGATTTAAAATGGCAATATAAAATTATCGTGCAGCCCTAATTTGAGGTTAATGTGTGTACTGGGCTACTTTTTAGTTACAGCAGCTATCACTGTGTTGTTATGAAGTCAGTTGTGCCAGACAGATTGTGGACAGATTGTGGGGGGCACTAATAGGGAAAAACTTAAACTGCTGGAATAAAGAGTTTTAAAGGGTTAGTGATGGAAAATTTAAAAAATAATTCCTTTACTGGTCATTTTGAAATGTCAAACTTTGCCCGCAATTGTTAACCACCTCAAGCTGTATTATATTTTAGGGTTTAAAAAAAAATCCAAATTCAACATGAAGGGGGGTGGTCCACTGCAGAAAGAGGCATTTGAAAAGATTGCAGATGCTGTGATGACCAACTTCCTGGCAGCAACAGAGTTGGACTTGAGGAATGCAGTTGGGAAGCATTTTAAACAACAAATAAAACCAATAATTAATAATTTCCTTTAAGTTCACTGTTGGTTGTTTTATTTGTTAAAATAAGTAAACCAACTAAAGGGTTAATCTTTTTTTATGTTGTCATTTATCTATAATGTTTTAATGTTAAGTGTGATAACATGCTCTTGATTTGTATTCGATTTTTTTTTTTAAATATCTTAAGTTATTGAAAATATTAATCATATTAATAATTGTAATATAATAATTAATAATATTTTTATTATCTTAAGTTGTTAAAAATTCCAGATTTTTTTAGAATGTTATCTAGAAAAATAAACAACCAAAATGACAATATTCAATTTCCCAGCATTTAAACAATTTTGGGGAAAAAAGAGGAAAAGGAAAAAAATACAATAAATGGAAATGAATAAATAACAGTATTGCTCCTCGTTCAATTCAGTCCTTCAATTCAAAATCTTGATCATCTTTAAAATGAGAGAAATCACTGACATAATTTAGGCTATACTTTCTTCGACTGCAGAAAAAACCAAAACCATTTAATTTGCAGTTAACTTATGAATTAAATGAAAAACAAAAAATAAATCACAAGAACAATAGTTTTTTTCTTGTAATCAAGAAAAAATATTTGACAAAATTTCAAAAGGAATGCTTGCTGAATGATAGCCTATTTGACAGTGAACGCATCTCCACTGCATAGCCACATACAATCTTTGGTGTCAGTCGCAAATATTAAACATGTTTTAGGGTACAATGCATGGCGTGTGTGTTTCACTAGCTCGGGTTCCCATGGACACCTTTTGTTTGATCTGAAAATAAATAAAAGTGGAAATAAATAAATGTATAAATAAATAAAATAAAAAATAAATGTGGAAATTAAAAAAAAAAACAAACATAAATAAGGAAATAAAATTATAAATAATAATTATTTTTTGCTTTTTTACTTTTCTTTGTATATTTATTTATTTATTTATATTTGCTTTTTTACATTTCTTTGTACATTTCTTTATTTATTTCTAATTAAGTCAGCTTTGGCATTCCATACCTTAAGGGTACATATTACAATGGTACTAACATGCACCCTTTAGGGGTAAAGAAGGAACAAAGGTGTCCCTTTGAGGGTACTGCCCCAGGGACGAGCTGTTGTAACCCTAAAGGTACAATCTTGCACATTTTTTTCGGAGAGTGTAAGTATTAGGATGTGTGAGCATTTGTTTATGTGTGTTAAAATGAGATGTATATGTATGTGCATTACATCATTACTTACTCGATGAAGACTTGTTCTATTATCTGCTGATTGCAACTTAAAACAGTAAAAATATAAATAAATAAATATCAGCAATGAAAACTTCCCAAATCAAGACATAAATAACATCTGGACCATGTTTGCCTAACTGTACTAAACTCACCTGTTCTGATTGGTGTTCAGGAAAATGAGCCTGTGAAGAAAGACATATAATGTCATGAGGAGAGATCTTTGTAAAGATGTGTTCAGTTTTCTTCTCAGAGATCACATTTAAGTTTTATTTCTCATGTTTGACATGTACACAGAAAATGCAGTGTAATGAATTACTTGATTATACATCTTAAAATATATGTACACCTTTTTAAAGGGGTCATGAAATGCAGTTTCAGATTTTTATATTATGTTTCTCAAGGTTAGTTTATGAAGCTTTTTCCCCAAAAAAGGTCCAATATTTGTAAAAATTATAATTTCCATCTCATTTCACACTGTGAAACATTACATTTTTAAGAGGTGTTACCCTCTTGCAGAAATCGAAGCAAACACTCACTGTTATGATTGACTAACTTTTGTCCTGTCCATTAGAGTGGACACCAGGACTAAAGCAATATATATATGGGCGTTTATGTGTATTTGCTGGTTGATTTGATAAATATATGATTGTGTGCACTGTAGCATCAATGCATGTGCGTGTGTGTGTGTGTGTGTGTGTGTGTGTGTGCATGCGTTTTTGTGATTTATGAGGACACAAATTTGTATAATGACATGGGTATGACACAGGTATTACAATATTTTGAGTGTCCCCATAATTCAAAAGGCTTATAAATCATTCAGAATGAGTTTTTTTGAAAATCTAAAAATGCAGAAAGTTTCCTGTGAGGGGTAGGTTTCACAAAAACAAACCTGTTTTCTATTCTGGTGGGGACTTAAACCTGAATACACACAGACTCATGGGGACTCGTGTCACCTAAATTGAGGTCCCCACTGGTAAACAAGCTAATAAATCACACAGAATGAAGTTTTTTGAAAATCTAAAAATGCAGAACGTTTCCTGTAAGGGGTAGGCTTAGGTGTAGGGTTGGTGTAGGGCGATGGAAAATACAGTTTGTACAGTATAAAAACCATTACGCCTATGGAATGTCCCCACAATTCACAAAAACAAACCTGTGTGTGTGTGTGCATGTGGTGGATTTTCTTTTTATCATCATAAACCTCTTCACTGTCTCTGTCTCTCTTTACAGCCAAAGAAAAACTAAATGGTCATTTATAGTCACTTTGAAGACAAATAAATCATAATCATAATGTCATAATGCTTATAAAACATTCACATTAGAATCTGTAGCTCTGTATTTTAACTTTGAAATGTTAATTAAAGGAAAAATTGATACTCTTATTCCCATTCGTTGCTGGGATATTTGGTCTGGTTGCTAGGGTGTTGCTATGTGGTTGCTAGGATGTTCTGGGTGGTTGCTAGGCTGTTGCTGTGTGGTTGCTAGGGTACTTGGGGTGGTTGCTATGCAGTTGCTAGGGTGTTCTGGGTGGTTGCTAAGGTGTTGCTAGGCAGTTGCCAGGGTGCTCTGGGTGGTTGCAATGCCATTACTATGTGGTTGCTAAGGTTTTCTGTGTGGTTGCTATGCAGTTGCTAGGGTGTTCTGGGTGGTTGCAGAGGTGTTGCTAGGCGGTTGCTTGGGTACTCTATGTGGTAGCTAGCCGGTTGCCAGGGTGTTCTGGGTGGTTGCTAGGCCGTTGTTATGCAATTGCTAGGGTACTAGGGTACTCAGATGTGTGTATCTTCTAAATTCTGCTGATGATTACATTACTGCTCTAACATAACACTTAATTTCAGTTTCAACTAAGTAGAAATTAACTTCCATTCTGCTTAGTGATCGTCTCTTTCACTTCCACTTGATTTGTGTACATAGTGCATATTTAAGGTAACAATGCTATACATAGCCTAATATCATATTATTAATATTAATAATATGACAATATCTGTTGAAGGGAAATCCTGCCCACACCCAGCTAGGGAAAAAAAAGAAAGAGTTCAGATGCAAAAGCTTTTAAGTGCCGTCTGAAAATTTCTTCTAAAATTAGCATTTTTATCAGGCTCCTATGTTTAGGTTCAGTAATTTTACTTTAATGGCAATGTATAGGTCCTATTCTATGCCATTAAAGTGATGGTACAAAAAGTGGTTTTGGTCTACAGTATATAGCTAATTTTGCCCTTCATGACAACTGTGAGGGGGTGAATTTTTTTTTATAACTCATTTGTTTAAATTATATTAAACCTTAAAGTTCTGCATAATTAAGGGTGTGGCCACTTGAGTGACAGGTGGATTGCCGCTCCTGTCACTACTGCCACAAACATGAACCACAGCGAATACTTGTCTTTTAAAAGGCTTCATTTAGATTATTTGACGTTAAATGCATCATATAAGTCACTTTGGAATAAATCACAGTAGGCCTATGTATCATGATAAAAAAATCTTCACAGTCACTTCACTTCACAGTCTGGAAATACGGTAGGCTATAGCAGATTATTTCGCGGACCCCCTATCACTTTAAGAACCGCTGGTCTACACAGAAGAAAGCCCTCTGCCGAGCTATTCGTTAGTTAGCTATTCGAGCTATAAGTTGTGTCGAGCTATTCATTAGTCTGTTTGATGAGAATTTGATTTTCGGCTGACCAATCAGCAGATAGGGGCGTTTAATTCCCGCCCACGTGTAGAAATCAAATATTCATGCTGTTTATTAATTTTTCTACCCCTGAGCGAAAAAATACAATTTAAACTGAATTCTCTTTTTTCAATTTTTGGAAAAAAAACGAAAAAGGAGCCGTTTTCTCATTTTTCTACTTTCAATATTAAATCAAAAAACGAATGATCGAATGATACACAGATTGAAGTGCCATCAAAGGTTTGAATATCAATTCAAATTGTGGGCGTACTCAGTAACGAACTATAATTTAAAAGTAACGAAGTAAATTAT
>NW_015558617.1:63352-64654 GCF_001515605.1 Sinocyclocheilus anshuiensis | reverse complement strand
AACATTGATAATAAATCAGCATATTAGAATGATTTCTGAAGGATCATGTGACACTGAAGACTGGAGTAATGAATGACTGATGAAAATTCAGCTTTGTATCACAGGAATAGATTATATTTTAAATTATAGTAAAATAGAAAACCATTATTTTAAATTGTAATAAGTTTTCAAAATATTACTGTTTTTTCAATATTTTTGATCAAATAAATGCAGGCTTGATGAGCATAAGAGACTTCTTTCAAAAATGTGTAAAGTAATTTCTGTAATGACAACTCTCGGGAGGGATTGGCATGGTAATGTACATGTCAATGTTATTGTATTTTGTCTTGGCGGAATAGATCTGCTACGCTGCTGCTGTTGCTGCGGCAGAGCAAGTACCGAGGCTTGCTACTGCCAATACATCCACAACATGCTGCTGTGAGCATGTAAGAAATATTGCTGCTGCAAATATAACATACATGAAATAACCCCCCACAAAGCAGGAGACATAGAAGTGACAATACAGGCCAAAACAAATACAAAACACCCCCCAACAAGCAGATCTATCGCCAAGACATATGTACTGCTGCTGCTCCGAAGAGCCATGTGAACCGCATGTATCCGGCTTAACAATAGTGGATTATGACTATGTGAGCCTTGGCTACCACGCCGACCGGCTTAACAATAGTGGGTTATGACTATGTGAGCCTTGGCTACCACGCCGACCGGCTTAACAGTAGTGGGCTATGACTATGTGAGCCTTGGCTACCATGCCGACTGGCTTAACTCTATTTAGACGTGCACTATGTGTAATGTTTAGTCAGAGCCGATCCTCTCTATACGACCATGTACTGCAAGCTGCGTAGGGCCCCCGAAACACCAGGGGGCCCCCTTGCTCTCAAAGCCATTTCTCCGAACTACACTACCCATAATGCATTTCACTCGGAACTAAAGGTGCATTCACGCCATATCGGAATTCCCGTAATTACGAGATTCCAACTTGTAAAAAGCGTTCACGTCCTCAAAGAATTCGTAATTACAATTTGTGAACTGGGAGGTTTCTGAGAGCTACGACTTGTACCACGTGACCGCCGTCCCACTTGACCACCGCAGGCTCTGTTTAGGCATTGATAGTGTTGCCATAGAAAAGCATAATTCCGAGTCCGAGGACGTGAACAGCTCCGAGTAGAACATTACGTGCTGTCATCTCGAAATTACGTTAATTACGATATGGCGTGAACGCAGCAAAACTGTTACAGCCGTAGATAGTGACCTTCAGCGTCTCCCGCAACACTGTCATTGATATGACTGCGATAAGCGCGT
>NW_015558617.1:55892-63032 GCF_001515605.1 Sinocyclocheilus anshuiensis | reverse complement strand
GGCCAATCACAACACACTGGATAGCTGGCCAATCAGAGCACACCTCGCTTTTCAGACCGATGAGCTTTGTAAAAATCGTCGCGTTCAGAAAGGCGGGGCATAGAGGAGAAACAATAATGTACAGTATGTGGAAAATAATGTGTTTTTTGAACATTAAACCGCATAAACACATTTCATTACACCAAATACATAAAATAATGTTCTTTTTAGCAACATCATATGACCCCTTTAACAAAATGGATATACGTTGCAATCCGATAGATAAGACCCCAGCACCCACCTGAGCAAATATCATAATTTAGTCATTTGATAACTGCTGTTACTTTCTCCACTTCATCAGTTCCAGCAGCAGCGTAACAGCTTGTTAATTCATGTTCGTGCAATGATGAGACGGACAAAGTTAGCCGATGCATGCCATTTTATTCTCTCGTGCAGATAAAAGTTGTCGAAGTTACAGTGCACAAAAGCCCCTGGGTGGACTTACCTTAATGAACTGAAATAAAAGCAGAATATAAATGTTCTTTCTCCGTTTTCTGAATTACACAGCACAGCGAGAGCATACGTCACACGAGCACATTTCTCCGAACTACACTACCCATAATGCATTTCACTCGGAACTAAAGGTGCATTCACGCCATATCGGAATTCCCGTAATTACGAGATTCCAACTTGTAAAAAGCGTTCACGTCCTCAAAGAATTCGTAATTACAATTTGTGAACTGGGAGGTTTCTGAGAGCTACGACTTGTACCACGTGACCGCCGTCCCACTTGACCACCGCAGGCTCTGTTTAGGCATTGATAGTGTTGCCATAGAAAAGCATAATTCCGAGTCCGAGGACGTGAACAGCTCCGAGTAGAACATTACGTGCTGTCATCTCGAAATTACGTTAATTACGATATGGCGTGAACGCAGCAAAACTGTTACAGCCGTAGATAGTGATCTTCAGCGTCTCCCGCAACACTGTCATTGATATGACTGCGATAAGCGCGTGCAGCTGAAAATCAACCACACACTCATCACAGTGAAACATCGACCTTAGAAATAACGAAGTGAACACTGGAATAATCTCCAATGTATTTGGCGAACCCGTTGAAATGCATACACAAGAATGCTTATTTCATTTAACCTGTTTCATGTCCGTTACTATCGGCGTGTCCTCAGAGCAATTACATATGCTCTAAACTGCGTTTTGCTCCAGCTGTATAAACACAGATGCTAAATGATGCTGCTAATATGCTTAATATCCGCTCCTACATACAATGCAAACTGCTAACATGACACCTAGTATAAACTTGATTATGGTTGCTCATTTTTTAACTCAATTAGGCAGACCACGCAATACACACAGCAATATGGATTAGAAGAGCATTCACTTATCTTAGATGATGATTTCGCTGTTCTGAAGCAAGCTGCAACTGCTACGGCAAGCACTAGTCTTATATTTGAATGTTGAGCAGCGAGCTCATTGGCTACCGATACAGAAGAGAACCAATCAGCTGTGCCATTTGATAATGATGTCATTAGGTCAGATTGAGTTAGACCTATCTGACTGCGCCATCTAGAGTTTGTCCAATATGTCCAAACATTGGACCGGTACCGTATAAGTAAAAATATACAACATTTATTGTATATATATAACTGTGGTACACTGCATGTTTTTGAGGCAGTTCTTGAAGTGGGCCGGTATACGCACCGGTACGCAGTACCGGCACTTCAATATTTTAGTCTTTATCTTACCGGCACTTTTTCGTGGGTACTGGCACTTCTGACATGTTGCCGGGACTGAGTCAAAGCGTCAGTGTCTGGGTGATTAGAAATGACACTATAAAGCACACTACCCAGGAGTCATTTGAAACCAGTAAACTTCGGAAAGTTCAAGGATCTAGTAAGGGAATGCATTAGTATTAAGTAATAAGTTCAAAACAGCGCAAATGCAGAGAAAACACAGACGATTTCTTTAGAGATGGTGAAGAGAATAGCGACTCGCGTCCAAATGGCAGTAAATTATTATTTTCAGCGTGTATTTGGCTTAAAAGCACGAGTGTTTTATAATGAATGCCGACTGAAGGTGTTTTAGATTATGCGCTGGCCAGTGGTTCAGTTATTCTGAATGGCACGCAAGCAGCATACGCTCTTCTGTGTCAGCCTGTCAGGTGGTTTCAGTTGTGTTTTTTGTTTGTCTGTTGTGAGTTATAAATAAAGACACCTCATCTGCCTCCACTTGAGTCTTCGCCTCTTTCGAACTGTGACACAGCCACTTTTTCCCCTTCGGGGTGGTTTCAGTTGTGTTTTTTGTTTGTCTGTTGTGAGTTATAAATAAAGACACCTCATCTGCCTGCACTTGAGTCTTCGCCTCTTTCGAACTGTGACACAGCCACGCTGCACGGATGTGCTGTTTTAGTTCAAATCAAAGTGTAAATACACGTAGAAAACATATTCTTGTGTCGCGGCTGACAGAATAGCGTATGCTGCTTGCGTTCAGTGGTTATTCTCCAAAATGGTGCTACGGTGATGCGGAAAGACACAGAGGAGACTAATTGTTTAATAAAGTCGTTATTTTTGTTTTCTTCGTGTACGAAAAGTATTCTCATCACTTCATAACGTTACGGTTGAACCACTGATGGCAGATGGACTATTCTGACGATGTCTTTCATACTTTTCTGGACCTTGACAGTGTAATTTAATTGGCAGTCAATGGGACAGTCACAAGCCTCCCGGTTTTCATCCAAAATATCTTAAATTGTTTTCCGAAGACAAACGAAGCTTTTATGGGTTTGGAATGACATGGGGGTAAGTGATTAATGACAAAATTTTCATTTTGGGGTGGAGTAACCTTTTAAACCTACCCATACCACCAAACCTGTCCCTAAACTTACCCATATCACACCTCAATAGAAGCAAAAGTGTTGTGCATTAACACAAGCTTTTAATCATTTTATAACATCTGTTAAAATCATTTGTAGATTTTCAATAAGTGCTCGATCATATGGAATTGAAAGTTTAATCACATTTGTAAGCATTTTAACTTACATGAAATAATGATTTGTTTGAACATTATCTAAAGTTTAATAAGTTTATTAGTAAACATCAACAAGCACATTATCTCATGTTTCTAATTCTTTGAATATATATTAATTAATGATCCATAAAGCATTATATAATGTTTGTTAATGATTTATTAATTAACTTCATTATTAAGTGTTACCAACTCTCCTTTTAATCATGTCCTTTAAAATGCATAAATATTTAAACTGATCATTCAGTATTTAAAATTCTATACATAAATTAAATATAACAATTTAGGAATATGTGTACAAAACTAATAATAGTAATAATAATGCTTTTGTTTTGATCAGACATTTTGGATTTGCATTATTAAGGGCACCATGTTTGCATTTCTGTGATATATGCATTTATTAATTTGTTCTCTATGAAATAAAAACAATATACACATAAATATGCTAAATACTTTATGTACTCCCCCTGGCCCCATGTCAAGCAGTGGCAATGTTACCAACTTCTGAGAAAATGACTCAACTGCTTCTGCATTATTGTCACATCAATTCACAAACCAAACACCAAGGCAAACTATCTAATATTGCTGAAGAGTAATTACATACCCACTCAATACCATCCCAAAGAACACAAGAATGATGAGAAAATTCTGACGGAATGCCATGTTCCTGGAATAATTGTGTCCACACTGATATGAAGTTAAAGACTGAAGCGTAAGCGAGAGGAATAAAGCAAGAGAGCTTTAGATCAAGGAAGGAGGAGTCTGTTGCCATGGTGAGAGAGACATTTCTGAGTCAAATAGACACATTAGGGTGGGGCCCTGTATTAGAGCGTAACAAATGAAACTCGATGCAAACTTTTTTCAACACTTCCAAAGCCAAACTGATGAGAACAATATAATAACCCCAAAAGCTTTCAACTGACTTATAAGGACATAATTATTAGAACTCCAATTTACTGTTGTGTAGCCTATTTTAACATGTAAATAGTGAAACTCATGAATACTCCTTTTAGATCTTGAACTCACTGGATGTAGTAAACTAAATAAGAGCAATACATAATAAAAATGTGTGAATTGACTTGAAAGAAACCTGGGGTGTATTCCAGAAAGCAAGGTTAACTTACCGTCACATATACCCTGAACTCTCGTTAACCCAAACCTTGCTTACTTGAGGTATGCTGGTTCAAAAACTCGTCCGGGAGTAAGTTCAGTCAACTCAGATTATGTTCACGGTTAACACACAAGACATTCTCAACAGAGCGACAAGTCAACGAGTCACCATGGAAACGGACGCTAAGAAAAAGTGTGCCATACTGCTTCTTTCTTCTTCTTTTGTTCAATGGTCATTTGCAGAGTGCATATCGCCACCTAATTGATGGTTGTGCATAATTGGTGGTTGTGCAATCATTTTTCTTTTCTTTTTTTTTCGTTTAATCTTTTAATCACTGAGAATAAGAATGATATTGTTTGTTTGATGCTAATTATATAATAAGAAACGTCACATATGTATTTCTATTAAAAGTAATCTTTTAATCACTGAGAATAAGAATTATATTGTTTGTTTGATGCTAATTATATAATAAGAAATATCACATATGTATTTTATTATAGAAATACATTATAGAAAATGCAGATCCACGATGTGTGAGATGACAATAAAATATAATAAATATATTAGAAAAAAAACATTACCTTGTTATAATAGTGTTTTATAATTAATATATATGACAATAAAATAATACAAAAAATAAAATAACATTAGAATAATATGATATTACCTTATATATTCCTTATTCCTACTATTTGTTTCACTTCTGTTTCAGTTTTTTTATAACCATTTCTTACTACGTGTCAGCAAGTTGTTGTTATTTTAGCATGTGTGTTTGGCTCAGTGTTATTTTTTTTAGGATTACTGATAAACTAATGTAGTTTGATTTGTATTAGTTATCTATTTTAGTTTTAGTTACAGTTGTAGTAATGTTGTTATTTTATTAGTTTACAAAATGGAAATGAAATAATATATATATCTATATATATTGAATGTATTTATATATATGTACATGTATATGTATATGTGTGTGGCTGTACATACACATATGTAGTTGTTTTTTGGTGTTTAGCTTTTAGTTTTAATTACTTTTTCTTATTTGTAAGTCGCTTTGGATAAAAGCGTCTGCTAAATGACTAAAAGTAAAGTAAAGTAAAAGCATATTGCTTATAATAGTGGTTTATAATTAACATCATACAACTGTATATATATATATATATATATATACTGTATACACACACAATCAGGCATAACATTATGACCACCTTCCTAATACTGTGTTGGCCCTTCTTTTGATGCCAAAACAGCCCTGACCTGTTAAGGCATAAACTCCACTAGACCACTGAAGGTGTGCTGTGATATCTGGCACCAAGATGTTAGCAGCAGATCCTTTAAGTCCTTTAATTTGTGAGGTGGGACCCCCATGGATCGGACTTGTTTGTTCAGCACATCCCACAGATGCTCGATTGGATTGAGATCTGGGGAATTTGGAGGCCAAGTCAACACCTCAAACTCGTTATTGTGCTCCTCAAACCATTCCTGAACCCTTTTTTGCTTTGTGGCAGGACACATTATCCTGCTGAAAGAGGCCACAGCCACCAGGGAATGCTGTTTCCATGAAAGGGTGTACATGGTCTGCAACTATGCTTAGGTAGGTGGTACGTGTCAAAGTAACATCCACATGGATGGCAGGTCCCAGCAGAACATCACACTGCCTCCGCCGGCTTGCCTTCTTCCCATAGTGCATCCTGGTGCCATGTGTTACCCAGGTAAGCGACGCACACGCACCCGGCCATCCATGTGATGTAAAAGAAAACATGATTCATCAGACCAGGCCACCTTCTTCCATTGATCCATGGTCCAGTTCTGATGCTCACGTGCCCGTCAGCACTTTCGTCGGTGGACAGGGGTCAGCATGGGCACCCTGAATGGTCTGCGGCTATGCAGCCCCATACACAACAAACTGCGATGTACTGTGTATTCTGACATTCTTTCCATCAGAACCAGTCAGTTCTGATGCTCACTTGCCCACTTTTGGTGCTTTCGGCGGTAGACAGGAGTCAGTATGGGCACCCTGACTGGTCTGCAGCTATGCAGCCCCATATGCAACAAACTGTGATGTTCTGTGTATTGACACCTTTCCATCAGAACGAGCATTAACTTCTTGAGCAATTTGAGCTACAGTAGCTCGTCTGTTGGATCGGACCACATGGGCCAGCCGTCGCTCCCCATGTGCATCAATGATCCTTGGACGCCCATGACCTGTCGCCGGTTCACCACTGTTCCTTCCTTGGACCATTTTTGATAGATACTGAGCACTGCAGACCGGGAACACCCCACAAGAGCTGCACTTTTGGAGATGCTCTGACCCAGTCGTCTAGCCATCACAATTTGGCCCTTGTCAAACTCGTTCAAATCCTTACGCTTGCCCATTTTTCCTGCTTCGAACACATCAACTTTGAGGACAAAATGTTCACTTACTGCCTAATATATCCTACCCACCAACAGGTGCTGTGATGAAGAGATAATCAGTGTTATTCATGCCTGATCAGTATATATATATAGATGTATGATATGTTAATTATAAAGCACTATTATTTAAGCAATATAAAAGGCAATATTATATTATTCTAATATGTTATATATTTTTTTTAATTATTTTATTGTCATATATAATAGTTATATATATTTATATGTGATTACAATATAGTTATCAAATATACAATATATATTATATACAGTATATATATATATAGTATATTTGATAACTATATTTATATATACTGTATATAATGTATATTTGATAACTATATTGTAATCATATATAATATTGTGCACATTCTGCGCACGTGCCCGTCAGCCTGTCACTGGAGTCTCATCAATAGGTCACACATGCGCTGATAGCGCTGAAGTACACTAACCCTGAAACATAACCTACTCCAGAGCAGGTTATTTTCAGGGAATAAGTTGCTATGGCTACATACATACCCTGAAAGTTATCTCAATTTTTGGAACTGAAAGCTGAGTTTATCCTCTTACTTACCCTTAAACATACCCGGGTAAGGCACCTAACC
>NW_015558617.1:49460-53205 GCF_001515605.1 Sinocyclocheilus anshuiensis | reverse complement strand
ACAATGGTATACATGGGTCATCATAGGACTCTGACCGGTTAGTACCTGTAGGTACAACCACTGCATACCAGGAACGGCCCAAAAGACTGGCCATTTTGGAGATGCTCTGACCCAGTCATCTAGCCATCACAATTTGGCCCTTGTCAAACTCGTTCAAATCCTTACGCTTGCCCATTTTTCCTGCTTCGAACACATCAACTTTGAGGACAAAATGTTCACTTACTGCCTAATATATCCTACCCACCAACAGGTGCTGTGATGAAGAGATAATCAGTGTTATTCATGCCTGATCAGTATATATATATAGATGTATGATATGTTAATTATAAAGCACTATTATTTAAGCAATATAAAAGGCAATATTATATTATTCTAATATGTTATATATTTTTTTTAATTATTTTATTGTCATATATAATAGTTATATATATTTATATGTGATTACAATATAGTTATCAAATATACAATATATATTATATACAGTATATATATATATAGTATATTTGATAAGCCCGCCATATACCTGTTTGCCATTGTTTGACCCTGCCTGTTTACCACGTCTCTTTAATAAAGCCTGCAGATGGATCCACACGTCTCACGTCTCGTCAGCCCTGTTACATATATATAGTATATTTGATAACTATATTTATATATACTGTATATAATACTGTATATAATGTATATTGTATATTTGATAACTATATTGTAATCATATATAATATTGTGCACATTCTGCGCACGTGCCCGTCAGCCTGTCACTGGAGTCTCATCAATAGGTCACACATGCGCTGATAGCGCTGAAGTACACTAACCCTGAAACATAACCTACTCCAGAGCAGGTTATTTTCAGGGAATAAGTTGCTATGGCTACATACATACCCTGAAAGTTATCTCAATTTTTGGAACTGAAAGCTGAGTTTATCCTCTTACTTACCCTTAAACATACCCGGGTAAGGTACCTAACCTGCTTTCTTGAATACCCCTGGCTTATGACAGTGAAACCAACCTCAGCTCAAATATCATCAATGGGAAGAAAAAAAGTTTAGACATAATAGACAGAAAAAAATGTGCCAAAATAAGAAGAAAAAAAAAAAGAATAGAAGAAACAAAGGACAAAACCAGTTACACATGAAACTAAAAACCAGGTTTAAAATATGAGAGGTAACAAGTAACTTATTTGAACTCTGGCACACCCTTGATCTGACTGTTTGAGGAACACTCTCAGAAAAAAAAGGACCTTTAGGGGTATAAAAAGGCAGTACCTTTCAACTACCAACGGCACATTATTTTTTATTTTATTTTTTTTTATTTAGGACAGTGGTTCTCAAACCTCTCCATGAAGTACCCCCAGCACTGCACATTTTGTATGTCTCCCTATATTTGACACACCCACTTCAGTTCTTGCAGTCTCCACTAATGAGCTGATGAGTTGAATCAGGTGTGATAGATGAGGGAGACATACAAAATGTGCAGGGCTGGGGGTACTCCAGGACAGGTTTGAGAACCACTGATTTAGGGCACACCCTAAACAAAATGGTCACATGACAAAAGCTGAGAAAATTTTAGCAGATAAAGAAAGTTGATAAGCTTACCAAAAGGCTGTTTTCTAAACAAACACACACCAGTACGTATCACTGTAAAAAATTAATCACGGGTCTTGTAATTTTCATTTATCTAGATTCAATCTAGACCAGTGTCACTAAATGTAATATTGGCTCAGGTCAATATTTACTCAACTCTTGTTGAACACCAACAATCCATTTACGTCGTGACCTGGCATTACGTGATGCAAGGCATCTAGTGCAGAGGTCAAGTTTGTGGTCTGTGAGTCTTGCTTTGAGTTGGTGGTTTTGCAACAGCATACATGTACATGTTTAAAGATATTTATGGTTCACTTAATTCAAAGAATGATAGCATTGTGTATATGATAACCCAAGCCGTTTTGTTATCTTGATTGTTATCTAGTTGAACTGGTTTTGACTGAATTTCCATGAAGTTTCCATAAGATCAACATAACCTTTAATATGCTGGACAAAATGTTTTTCACATGATGAAAAACTCATCCACTGTTCAAAGTTCATTTCAGCATCGGGAAGGCCAGTGTTTAATGAGAGAAATAGTGAGATGAAACATAAGTTTAAACTAGGGGTGTGCGATATGACAATTTTTGATCATGGACGATTAAAATGTCTCTACGATCTGCTTTTGAAGAAATAGGCCTATAGTGTCGTGCTACAGCGCACATGCTATCAGTTGCAGTTCTGGCGCCTCTATCTCAATAGACTGTACAACCCTGCATACAATCACATCAAATGTTAACTCAGTGATAGCGTTACACTCGCGGGACACTGTATTTTTATAGTCTTTGACTGCACGTCGCAATCACAAAAGTACATTATTTGCATGTGGTTTAAAGCCTTGGCAGTTAAACATTTCATTTACTTTCTGTTCTGGCTTTTTCTGAGCACATAACGTTACACTTGAAGCGCGTACACACTAAAGAGCCTGTCAAACAGCACCTAATTACTGGACTAAGTTATCTTTAGAGTTTGATTGTGCTGTCAAAAACACACAAGGTTTTCATATAAACAGGCTGTGTCCGAAACCGCATACTTCCCTACTATATAGTAGGCAAAAACCAGTAGGTGAAGAGTAAGTATGTCTGAATCCTTAGCATTCATAAAAGAGTAGAAGAAGAAGAAGATTCCTTTATTGTCATTGCACAGAGTACAACGAAATTAGATAGCAAAAATTTTTTAACATATTAAAACAGTTATTTTATTACCAGTAGTGGTGAGCATAAGAGACTTCATTCAAAAGCATTTTAAAAAATGTGTACCTACCCAAAACTTTTGAACAGTAATGTACATGAATTTCAAAATATCTATTTTTTTTGGTTTAATTAGATTAGATTAGATTCGATTCCTTTATTGTCATTGCACAGAGTACAACGAAATTAAGTAGTAAACCTTAGTGTTATTCACACATAACATCAAAAGGTATTGGAACAGTATTAATTAAAAAAGTGCAGGATCTAATAAAAATAAATATATACAACAATAGGACAATGTGATAAAATGATACAATATGATACAATGGCATAGTAGCTGAGGTGAGCTATTACACATCCGGATGCAGAGGTGGAAAGTAATTAATTACAAATAGTTTTGTTACAGTACAGTAAAAGTGAGTACATTTTTTTCTACTTTCTCGATTATAATTTCGATTCAAGAACGATTTTTGCAAATTCAGAACGATTCAATTCGATTCGATTCACAATTAAATTTGATTCGATTCCATTCAATTAACGATTCGACTCTGCATCATTTAAGTGCATTCACATGATTATTTAAATGCTTCCCCTAAATTCTTTAAGTGCTTAGTCAGGGGGCAAATCACACAACAGCCTTTATGGTTAGAGAACCATAGGTTACAGAAAAAAAAAACACTTTTGTCCATTGTTAGATGCTAGTTTAATGATGCTATGTCATGAAATGGCATATGTAGAAATTTATGTAAGCCAAGACTTTAAAAAAAGAGTTTTAAAAAGTATTGCGTATAGGCTAACATTTTGTCACACCAGGGGCCTAGCCATCATTTCAGAAGTGACAGAAATGTCAAAAACAATAATTTTATGTAGGCCTATGAATTTATTATGTATATGCTGTATATATATGTATACAGTATATATATATTATTATTTTTTTTTTTTTTTTTTTTTTACAAGGAATTATTTTCTTATCTT
>NW_015558617.1:35305-48414 GCF_001515605.1 Sinocyclocheilus anshuiensis | reverse complement strand
AGCTTCACGAGCGCGCCGGCTCTCTTCCCCCGTCTGCGCGTCCTGAAGCGCTTGATCAGCGCCGCAGCTCCGATGTCCAGCAAGTCCAGCAAAACATCAGAATAGTCGAAAACCGGTAAAATATCGGGTGGTGTGTACTTCTGCAATTCATCTAATTCATCTCTGGTGAAAATGATTGCAGGGATATAACTAAAGACAGGACAAACTAACAAAAACATAAAAACAACTGCGGAGCACGCCACGGGGCAGCCATCAGCGTCGGCGCCATCGCGAGAATAACTCAAATAACACTCCACACCTAACCACTTACAAGATGTAGTAAGATACTGTGCAGATCTTAAATAAACAATGTGGGCGATGAGCAAAGTAGCCTAATAGTGTAATCTATTAACTACTAGGGCTGTGAATCTTTGGGTAGTCAGCGAATCGATTCGATTCACACGTTTTCGGTTTTCGATTCGATTCAAGAACGATTTTTGCAAATTCAGAACGATTCAATTCGATTCGATTAAATTTGATAGGGGGCAAATCACACAACAGCCTTTATGGTTAGAGAACCATAGGTTACAGAAAAAAAAAACACTTTTGTCCATTGTTAGATGCTAGTTTAATGGTGCTATGGCATGACATGGCATATGTAAATGTATGTAAGCCAAGATTTTAAAAAAGAGATTTAAAAGTATTATGTATAGGCTAACATTTTGTCACACCGGGGGCATAGCGGTTCGAATGATATATGAAAGCAACATGGACCAAATACTTCTAAACGAACCAAAAACAGGAAGTAATCACAAGATACTTCTTGCTTACAAGCTATGTGACATGATTTGACGACGCGGTCTAACCAAAACAAAATGAGCAGAGGGAAAACGTGGAGCAACGATGAGGTAAAGTGCCTTTTATGAGCTCCTTGTGAGTTTGCAGGTGGTGAAAATAAAATTATATGTACACGCAAGAATGAGCGCGCTTAGTCCAGCAGACGGCATTGAGGTGTGTTCGACTTAAAGCGGCGCTGAGCAGACCGATCGGTTAATGGATGCTTTGACATCATACACCCACAGCGCAGCTTTAAGTCTAACGCACTGTAAGATTTATAGAATCTCAGACACTTTGATCAAACACCTCAGACACGTGGATCATCTGAGATACGCTCAGACACTTTGATTAAACTGTAAAGCTGGTGACATTTGTCTGGACCGGAGGAGGGCCACAGTCTGAAAAGACAAAGAACTCTTACGAGAATCAACAATCTGAACTCATTCAAGACAACACACCCAACTGAGAGAGATAAAAAGTTTCACACCTTATGCATGATTCTCCACATCCACTTCCTTTACTCACTCTCCCCCTCTCTCCCCTCATTTCCATCTAAACACAGGACACTACAGAGATCATCGAAACCACTATTCTTAATCAGAGTTTATAACAATGCAACTGTTCATGTTTTGATGTCATTTGAAAGGTCTCTGTGTGTCTGGTAAATGGTCTCATTCTCTTAACAATAGGACAGACAGCCATCAAGATTAGAACATACTGAAAACAGACTACTCCCAGTGTCTTTCATGCAAATTACCTTCTGTCCCAAAAGGTGATAACTCTATCTGATCAATGCATATTCTAATTGTTAGTCCCTGTCTCCATTTCGGGGGATGTTTATCTTGGTCAATCAATCAGAGTAAATTTTAAGGAAATCTAGCAAGAAGATCAGGGCGATTCTGTAGCCAGAGAGCCTGTAGTGTGGTGTGTGTCTCTACACTCTATACTATGTATTTTCTAAGGTCAGGTATGCATCTTTTCCTCTTAGATTTATCTTTGAGAATTTGATGGTTTTGTATTGATATGATTTGATATCTTTGAATTGGCTATGTAATTGGCATAATACATATTTACCTGACTGATAATAAATTGCTACATTTGAATTTATTCTGACTTACTCTGAGATTATTGACTCTAATTAATTGTTAAGTCTATAACACTGCAAATCTGCGCTCAGGTTAGTAACGGACTAAAATTATGTTTTAGAGCTCCGGCTAACACATTGGCATTAGTTATGTATACTTAGACTGTAGAGGCTATTGGGTTTTTCCGTTTAGAGCAACTGTGTGTTGTTGACCAACCTAAATTTGGGTCAGCCTCAACCTCAGGTTATTGTAACATTATTCTAACTAAGTGTACGTGAGAAATCACGGCATGATTATATAAAGTTACTTAGAAGAAGTTAAGTTGGTCAACTTGGTTTCTATAGTAATGGTCGTGACCTCTGGTTAGATATAGTCTTACCTTAATTAAGTGTTTACAGATCTATGGGGACTAATAAAAGTATTCTAGAATGAGCTAAGTATTGCACAAGCCATCTAGAGTATTAGTCAATCGCCTCTGTCTAATGACCAAGACTGACGAGTTTGTGAATATGAGATCCGTACACCGGCCGGTACGAGACTCAAAGTGTTATAGGAAGAAGACTAATGAGATAATGTCTCTTAATATTAACTTCTTGTTTATTGAACTGTTGTATAAAATCAATATCACATTTGTAATCATGCTGACTTTTGGAGAAAAAAAACGGCACTCTTCGTGTGATATTAACTATATGAAATGATATAAATATATACATTTTCTGCCCCATATCTTGAATTATATAATTCTAAATGCATTTTAATAGACTGATTCATGCAGTGAAAGAACGCACTATAAATGCGCACGCGCACTAGTCTAACCTACTAGACTTCATCATGTAATGTATGCAAGCACTCTGTAGGTGTTTTGTTTGCTTTTCGCGATATATTGGATAATATCAAATCGCACATCGTTAAAACAACAATTACAATATTATAGCAGACCATGCATATCGCACACCCCTATTAGATTTTTATAATGCATTGTCTTCTTATCGATCCACCAGTTCACATTTAATGCTCTGCGTGTTTGCAGGGTAAAAACATGGGTCGATTTTTGCATTTGTCTGAACTGAACAGAAAAGTTTTATTGAAAATGCTCATTCACTCAGAAATATAACTGTTTCCCCGGTAACGCTGTACACAAAGCAGCGCAGCACCGGACTTTGAACGTGCAGCGCTCATGTTTATTTCATGAAATCATAGTCTTTTGAAGTTTAATCGTCACATTCAGCTGTCAGAGTATTGTGTATGTGTCTTTAAGGGAAGCCTGGTGGTACTAGAAAAGAAGCACATAATGTAAGCCAGCTAACAAGAAGCACTTGTGTATCTGGACCTTGTTTTCGTTATTAAACTAAAGAAAGAGTCATCGTCTGCCTCCTTTCTTGACATGGTGTCAGAAGTGGCGTAAAAAGAGAACTACCTGCCCGAAAATGCCACTTTTCAAACCACCGGACAACTTTACATTCGACAAGCCGGGAGAATGGCGTCAGCGTTTCGTGAGATACAGAACGGCTGCCAAGCTCACAGAAGAGGACGGGACCGTTCAAGTGAATACATTGATTTACGCAATGGGAATCGAGGCAGAAAATATTTACAAATCATTCGTTTTCAATGAAAGAGAGAAAGAAGACGATTTCGAGACAGTTTTGAAGAAGTACAATGACTATTTCGTGCCGCAGACCAACGTTATAAACGAGAGGGCGCAGTTTCACCAGCGAACCCAAAGATCAGGGGAAAAAGCTGAGACATTTATTCGTTCACTGTACGAGTTGTCAGAAAACATCTCAGGTTACGTATGTAACCATGGTTCCTCGAGGGAACGAGAAGCTGCATCAGAGAACGCTTTGGGAACGCCTTCTGTGACCACACTCTGAATCACATGTGAAATCAGTCCAATAGCTGGTCGAGATGTCACGGGCAGGTGACATCATGGCCAGGAAGCTATAAAAGCACGTGCGGCGGAGCCGGCGTCAGCTTTAGGAATGAAGCAAGCGCTGGCAGGGATGCCGGAAGTATGGCACCGAGACGCAGCGTCTCGTTCCCTCGAGGAACCATGGTTACATACGTAACCTGAGACGTTCCTCTTCAGGAACTCGAGCTGCGTCGGAGAACGCTTTGGGAACGAGAATGCCCACGCCGCCAGACTTGCAAATCCCTGCCTAGTGTGGAAGAGCACAACTAAGGCGAGAGAAACGGGAGCCAGGAGTGGCTAAAGTAGGCGGGGCCCGCCGTCCCGAAGGCCAACTTCTGGAGGAGTGAGCCTTGACCCCCTCCCCTTGAGAGGGGAGATCAGAGGACTCAAGACTATGGAATAGCATCCTGATCCACCACTTAGCATAAGCTTCTCCGGCTGGAGGCCTCGGCCTCAGCGCACCGCAGAGGAAACGTGTAAGAAGAGGGTGTCTTCCCACTGAATGGCAACGGAGAGGGGCGTGGTAGGCCGCAATGGCCGCCACGAAGACCTGTAGGGTGGAGTGGGTTAACCCTGTGGATAAACAGGCCTGCAGGAACTCCAGAACTGTACCAAATGGGCAGTTAGCTGGGTCGGGCTGGCGGTTTCCGCAGATTTCCTAATTTCCTACAGTTTCCTCATAGAGGGAGCTCTGGATGGAGGATGGTCTCAACACCCTCGGTTGAGAGACCAGAAGTTATGAGTTGTGCCTCCTCAGAGGCCACACCCACAGCTTCCACAGCTCCAGGCGGGGGCTCAACATCCTCGGTTGAGAGCCCGGAAGCTATGAGTTGTGCCTCCTCAGAGGCCACACCCACAGCTTCCACAGCTTCCACAGCTCTGGGAGGGGGCACGTCCCCCGCCTGTGAGAGGAGATCTCTCCTGACAGGAATCTCCCATAGAGCGCCGTCAAGGAGAGAAATCAGGCCGAGAACCATACTCGGCCCGGCCAGAACAGGGAAACTAACAACAGACGGGCCCCGTCCCGGCGCACTCTCTCCAGAACTCCCGGGAGCAGAACAATCGGAGGAAAGGCGTACAGACGAAGCCTCGGCCACGTCTGTACCATGGCATCCAGCCCCAGTGGAGCTGGATGAGTCAGAGAGAACCAGAGGGGACAGTGCGATGTCATATGAGTCACAACAGGTCCACCTGAGCCTTGCCAAACACTCTCCATATCTGCTTCACCACCTCGGGGTGAAGCATCCATTCCCCGGGCCGAGAGAAGTTTGCCCTGGGACCACACAAGGATCTGGTGCACCAGCTTGTACAAGGGGCGTGAACGCAGACCTCCGTGGTGGTTGACGTAAGAGACCACCGCTGTGTTGTCGGTGCGCACCAACACATGGTGACCTCTTAGGTCTGGGAGAAAGTGTTTCAGAGCTAGAAACACGGCCAGCATCTCCAGACAATAAATATGCCACGTCAGATAGCGACCACTCCACAGACCGCGGGCAGGGTGGCCACTCATGACCGCACCCCAAGCGGTGAGGGACGCGTCCATCGCTAGCGTACACCGCGACAAAGAGCTCCCGGCACCGGGCCCTGAGACAAGAACCAAGGTTTCCTCCACATGTCTAAGGCACGCAGGCACCTCCGCGTGACCTTGAGCATGCGAAGCGGGTTTCACCTCGGGGAGAACCCCTTGGTCTTGAGCCACCACTGTAGGGGTCTAAGGAGTTATCACGTTGGACGCAGCTGCCATCAGACCCAGCAGTCTGGAACTGCTTGACAGTGAGTGACCGGCCTTCTCTTACTCTCGCGACTGCGGTGAGGATCGACTCGATCCGAGCAGGAGACATACGTGCCTGCATCGTGGTCGAATCCCACACCACGCCCAGATAAGTGGTTTTCTGTACTGGAGAAAGCACACTTTTCTTGGCGCTAAGCCTTAACCCCAGCTCTTTCGTGTGAGCGAGAACGACATCTCGAAGCTATTGGACTGATTTCACATGTGATTCAGAGTGTGGTCACAGAAGGCACTCCCAAAGCGTTCTCCGACGCAGCTCGAGTTCCTGAAGAGGAACTTTGATTTCGGTGCTAACAGAAATGAGAACATCAGAGACAGATTAGTTGTAGGAATTAGAGACAAGGACCTGTCAAAAAGATTACAACTAATTAAAGATCTCACTCTGGATGTCGCGGTACAAATGGTAAGACAAGCTGAGGAAGTTACTCACCAGGTCAGCCAGCAGGGGGATCCAACGTGCAGTGTTCAAGAGATCAGGCGACCCAAACAGCGTACTGGCTACAGGTCTGAGTACAGCAGAGAGCGCCAAACTGGAAAAACAAAGAATGGTGAGGACAAATGCAGCCGATGTGGCAAAGCAAAACATCACTAAGTAGCATTTAAGATAGATACTAGGGCGGATGTGACAATAATTAGTGAACAGACATTCCAAAATCTACAAAAGAAACAAGAACTGTGCAAAGCAAATGTCACACTTAACAGTTCAGGAAGCCAGCTAAAATGCATGGGTCAATTCAGAAGTCACAAAGCATAAAGAGAAACACTACGAACTGACCATATATATCGTAAAGGGTCCAACGGTGAATAATCTTCTCAGTGGAAGGGCAGCTAAAGAAATGGGCTTAGTTAAATGAATAGAAGAGGTCAATACAACCATTGGGGACCACAGAAGGCTAAAGACTGAACCAGTTAGGATTCTACTCAGAGAAGGAGCAGAACCGTATGCGGTTAATACTGCCCGTAGAGTTCCTTTGCCGCTGCTTCAGAAAGTGAAAGAAGAACTAGAAAGGATATAAGCAAGTGGAGTGATTGAGAGAGTCACCAAACCAACAGATCGGTGCGCGCCTATGGTGCCTGTTATCAAACCCAACGCACAGGTTCGTATATGTGTAGACCTGAAAAGACAATGAAAACATCAAAAGAGAACGATTCATGCTGCCAACAACAGATGAAATTCTCGCAAAACTAGCAGGTGCAAAAGTGTTCACATCGCTAGATGCTGCAAGTGGTTTTTGGCAGATACCGCTGCATCCTGAGAGCAACCGGTTGACAACTTTCATCACGCCATTTGCCAGGTATTGTTTTAAAAGACTTCCTTTTGGCATCAGCATTGCACCTGAGATCTTTCAGCGGAAAATGCAAGAGCTATTGTCAGACCTGGAAAGAGTCCAAGTGTAAATGGATGACGTCATTGTATATAGAGCGTCCATGCAAGAACATGACACACGACTGAAGTGCGTAATGGAAACAATGGAACTCGCCGGCCTGAGGTTAAACAAAGACAAATGTAAGATCCGACAAAGTGAGCTGCAACAACTGTATCTGCCGATGCAAGCAGTTATGGCTTGGGAGGAGTGCTACTCCAACAACACGGAGACTGTTGGAAACCTGTTGCATACTGCTCACGAACCCTCACTAGTGCTGAATGTCATTACGCGCAGATAGAGATAGAGTGTCTTGCAGGAGTCTGGGCGTGCAAACATTTCAGCAAATATCTGAGTGGAATGGGGCATTTCAAACTCATTACAGACCACAAGCCACTGGTTCCTTTGATAAACTGTAAAGATTTGGACAATGTACCGATCAGATGCCAAAGACTTTTACTCAGACTAATGAGATTCAATGTGACAGCTGAGTATGCTCCAGGTAAAACACTTGTTGTAGCAGACACCTTATCGCGAAGCCCACAAAGCAGCACTATGGACAGCACCACCGAAGTGGACGTCAGCTGCTATGTCACGCAAATGTTGAAAGCCTGCCCGCTTCAAAAGGGAAAATAAAAGAAATTTGTGATGCAACGCAACAAGATGAGAAATTGCAGAGAGTGAAGCACTTAATTACAATCGGATGGCCTGAGCATGCTCGAGATGTACACCCCTTGGTAAGAGACTTTCATGCATTCAAGAGTGAATTGTCTGAGACTGACGGCTTGCTTATTAGAGGAAACCGTATCATCATACCAGAGTCTCTTCGAGGAGAAATTATCGAACGAATACATGAAGGACACCTGGGCTTGACCAAATGTAGAGAGAGAGCACAGACATCTGTATGGTGGCCAGGACTATCCTCTGAACTAAAACAGAAAATTGAAAAGTGTGAATTCTGCTGCAAACACAGGAAAACACAGAGAAAAGAACCTCTGAGCCCAACTCCCTTACCTGATAGACCATGGCAGCACCTGGGGGTAGATTTATGTGAGTACAAAGGGAAAAATTACATTGTACTCTCGGACTATAATTCCAGATTCTTGGAAAATCCTACACTTATCGAACACCACAGCTGAACAAGTCGTCATCAAGCTCAAAGCAACATTCGCACGATTCAGCATCCCAGAAGTAGTCGTTTCGGATAATGGCCCTCAATTCACGAGCGAAACATTCCAGTCATTTAGCCGTGAGTTTGATTTTGTGCATGTAACATCAAACCCACATCACCCCTCAAGCAATGGACATGCAGAACGTGCAGTCCAGTCAGCAAAAGTCATCCTACGGCAAAAAGACCCAGTAATAGCATTAGGGCTGGGTAAAAAATATCAATATCTCGATTTTAATCGATTCTCATTTTTACGGAACGATATCGATTCATTAATCCCAAGACTCGATTAGTCTAGCCTGTTTTCAGTTAATGGACGGAACATTGAAAGACACTTCTCATCCAATAAATCGCAATAAGCATTGTGCTTTGTTACTTTTAATATGAAACAAAGTCTCAGATTTAAAATTCTGTCCATTGTATTGCCGTATTTAAATAATAAATGCCGTTTTGGCCCTGTTTAATGTGGAGTGATCGCTGTAGAGCGGCGCTTGACTAAAGCTTGACTAAAAAGATGTCTTAAAACAATCCAAAGATGTAGCATTCCTAATCGATGCAGGTAATAAGTTCCATACCTTGGGGGCATTGTAGGAAAAGGACCTCCCTCCCATAGTTTTTAGTTGACAACGTGGCTGGCACAGAGAGAGGGAGCAAGCAGAGCGAAGAGAGTGAGAGGGTATGGATTAGGGGTCGACCGATTATCGGCGGTATCGGCATCGGCCTTGAAAAACACATATCGGTCGACCCCTAGTATGGATGGTATGACCAAATCACGGATTATGAAAATGAACCACGGTTTTACTAAAGTGACCATAGTTCAACTATAGTATTTGTAAATTTCCGTGGTTACCACTACAGTAAACATATTTTAACCATGTGTAAACAAAAACTTAATATGTTGCAATTAAGGCATATTGCATTCAATTTAACATTTTAAAATGTGTTTCAAATATAAAGTTAAGTGGGTAGCATTACCCATTTTACTCTTTACTCTTACAATTAATTTAATAAATTTAATAATTTAAAAGTTCAGTTTAGAAGTATCGTATCGGTATCAATATCGACGATACTGTCCTTTAAAAGTATCGGTATCGTATCGAAAACAAAATAAGTGGTATCGCCCATCCCTAATTCTGATGCAATTGCCGCTCTCGCCACATTTATACTGCCCGCCGGTTATACTGCCATGCGATTTACATAGATGAGCGTCAATTGGTCAGTTTATTGAACTGGCTTTATCCTATAAGACTTCAAGAAATTGGAGAAGGGGAGGAGTTCCCACATGCGATTCTCGCAATGTCTCGTTCCTGCTCTCAGGGAACCGAGGATATGACAGTAACTGGAGACATTTTCGGGCAAATCAAGAAAGCTGCGTTCGCTGCAGTCTCGCACAAGAAGTTACGTTTTTCACGTTCCTTTATGAGCACCTGCTAAGTAAAATACTAAAAATGTAAATGCACATTGATGCTTACCAGAAATATTTAATCAAAATGACCCCATACATCTTCATCTCTTGGTAAATAAGCCATTGTGATTTGCTGTTATCAAAGCCCACAGCACATAAACAGCATGTTGCAATTCGGTCTACAAATGGCGGCCGCACCACTGTATGACGTCACATGAAATCTATGAATTCATAAAAGAGGAGGCGAGAAATCCCTGGATGTCCTACCGCTTCAGACCAGATTCTGAAGTGCTCATCAATGGATACTTTTCTATCCCAGGAGGCCATGGGAAAGGATACGTCATAATTGAACAGGGCGGAGAACAGCCACGAGGGTGTTTTCAAATGTGAGTATTAGAAACCAAAAACACGGTTTCTTATGTTAAAATAACATTTGTTGAACCACTGTAGAGTAAACAAACTATTTTCCTGTTTGAGACTGTAAAGCTGCTTTGACACAATCTGTATTGTATAAAGTGCTATATAAATAAAGGTGACTTGACTTGACTTAAACTGTTAAATTGATGAAGGTGTAAATATCCTAAATAGTATAGTATATTTGTGATTTTGCTGTAAAAACATGTTTTATCATGTATAGAGAACAGAGGAGCTCCAGTTAGCACATGTACGTCTCCAAAGTATATGTACATAAACCATATACATCTTAAAGATGCTTACTAAATGCCTATTTAACATCTGACAAGAAAATCTTAAAGTTTTGCAGATGAGCACATCACAACATGAAACAGACATCTGAGTGAGTGATGTATGTGTGCTACAGGGACAGATGAGACACGTGTACATATCCGGTACAGAGATGAAGGAATGCTGCCATCAAAGGCTTTGAGTGAGTACACTACAGAAATGAATAAAACATTTTTTTAAATCTTAAATTGTAGTTTATTTTAATTATTGTAATTAAATCCTCCATCACGCCACCTGCCCTTGTTGCCTCATCTGGGCCAGATGTTGCTGTGGTCTCTTCATTCTCAGTGAGCTCAGAGCCAGTGAGAGTAGAATGGTATGACAATTAGAGAAATTGAAATCTACACGCTAATACAAACTATACTCATAGTCACACAATGCTGATGTTGTTAACATTAATAACTTGAGAATAAAGTATAACAATAATAATAATTTGCACGTAGGGCTGTGACGGTGGCTGATTTTTACCACCGCGGTGGTAATGGACCAACTACCGCCGGTGGTGCGGTGTTGATAGGCTATATATATATATATAATTAATATTAGTTATATATGTAATTTATGTATAAAAATTAAATACGCCCTGTCTACCGGACGCGAGCGGAGCGCCGCGACACGACAAAATACTGTAGAACTCATTATAATCAGTGATGCTACACTGGATGCGGCGCGACACATGACATGACAAATCCCAGACAGTAAACTGCCTCACCCTGTTTATGTACTGACACAAAGTTCAAATGCCCTGTCACTGTGTAGAGACTCAACCTGTTGCGACGCGGCGGTGTCGCGTCCGGTGTAGATACGGTTCACTGTTCCGCTGCCAAGCAAGCGGGCGCATTAACTCCTCGTCTGCACACGCTCTCTTTGAAATAGGAATCGTTGCCACATTTCTTGTTAACATCTTCCATTTATCGCTGTCTCGTTTGTATTTGGCCAGTTTGGAGAAAGCCTCACCAAACCTGACCAGCCAGGCGTTTGCAATCATGGGAACTTGAAGACACTTGTACAAACGCAGATGGGTGACATGAATGGAGATGGCTCCAGATCGACCATGTAGCATTTGGTTTCCCAACAAGGTCCATCGGCTACCATAGACTTATAGTCTAAATAAAATGTTTACGTCACGTGCACTATTGCCGGTGGCAGGGCCGGTGTAACAATGAAACATGCTACCTATCAGATTGTGCTACCAAAAATATATTTGCATTGTTTTAAGGGTAAGTTTAGGATAAGGGTAGGTGTGGACGAGTAGGTTTAGGGTAGGGGTAGGTATGGACATTAAAAAAAAGTCTCAAACCACATGAATAAAATGCTGGTAGCACAATCAGGTAGCATTTTTCGCTATCGATTTGTGCTACCCTTTCTGTCAAAACCAGATGAGCGAGAGGCTGTCCAGAAGAAGACCTTCACAAAATGGGTGAATTCAATTTTAGCCAGAGTCAGCTGCCGAATCTCAGATCTCTATCTAGACCTTCGGGATGGGAGAATGCTCATCAAACTACTGGAGGTTCTGTCAGGGGAGAGACTGGTGAGTGTAAGGTGTTGAATGTGTAACAGTGTCAAGCCTAGATTTGTCCACACCATGATACGAGAATTAATTGTCATTTACTGAAGTCATTCCACTAATATCTTTGACTCTACATCTTTTTCCACCATTCAGCCCAAGCCAACCAAGGGCCGAATGCGCATCCACTGTCTTGAGAATGTGGACAAAGCTTTACAGTTTCTAAAGGAACAGAGGGTGCACTTAGAGAACATGGGATCACATGATATTGTAGATGGGAACCATCGGCTCATCCTAGGCCTTATCTGGACCATCATTCTTCGTTTCCAGGTCAGCCCATTATTCTATACTTTTCTGACCAATCTATTAATTCTGTGCCTCTAAGTATAATTTAAACCAAACAATAAGGAATAAGAAAAGTTTAGATATTAAAAACTAAAATAAAACATTTTCAGGCTATAAAACACAGAACAAACCTTCTGATATTACAGTGGACCTACAGCAAAGTTTTTGTATTGTGTCTTTGCCTGATAAGAAAAGCTAACATTTATTTGGCTGATTGGAAAAGCTTTTATTTATTTTTACATCTCTCATTTTGATAGCTGGATATTTTTAGCCCAGCTAGTTCAAACACTGTAGTCTGCTACATAATTCAGACCCTCAAAAATGAAAGGAAAAAGACCGGAATGGGAATTGTTGACTGCTCTTTATTCTGTCTGCTTCCCACTGCGATGTGCAAACTATTAAGACATAAAAAGTCAGAATCTAAATAAAGTAACAATGCCTCTGCATATCCAAGAATGGATGCTCAAGGGCAACTTACAGTAGCTCTTCTAATTAATGTGAGATTTAGAGTACATGAAATGTCAACCGATAAGAGAATTTACTGCCAGGGCCGGACTGGGACGCAATTTCAGGCCGGGAAATCTCACACTCATCCAGGCCACACAGAAAAAAAAGAGGCCAAAATGGTACCTTTTGGGGTACAACAGCTTGTCACTGGAGCAGCAGGCCTACCCTTAAAAGAACATCTTTGTAGCTATTAGTAGTAATTTGTACACATAAGGTACCAATATTTACCTATTAGGGGTAAAAGGCAAAAAGACGTCCTTTTTAAGGGTACTGCTCCAATGACAAGCTGTTGTACCCCAAAAGGTACCATTTTGGCCTTTTTTTTCTGTATATAGACTATTGACCCACTACAAATTCTGAAACCACATAACCCTATTATTTAAATGGCCATCACATAAAAAGGTCTAAATCCTTGGTCTGGGGCCGTGAAAAATAATGAAAGGTTGAACTGCACCTTCACTTCCCATTTT
>NW_015558617.1:31809-35167 GCF_001515605.1 Sinocyclocheilus anshuiensis | reverse complement strand
GTTAAATACCCGAGATTTAACAAACCTATATTTCATACAAATATATCAAAACAATTTTCTAAAGTGCCTAAAAGTCAAAATCAGTACAATGTCTTTTTTGAAAAATCCTAATATTGAACACACTATTGCATTATTAGACTGTGATATTTTTGTGTTGCTGTCTGCTCAAGCTCCCTCCCTTCCTATACAATAAATCCATGAGAATATCTGTCTGCTAAATTTATTAATGTAACTTTTCAATAGATAATGATGTCCTTTAGAACAGTATTCTGAATTATGTTAAAAAAATAGGGTGCCCCTGATGGCCTAACAGGTGCTAGCAGATTAATAGCCTACTCAACTAGGTTAATAAAGACAAAACTCTTTAGCGTATTTACAGATGAAACTGACCTGCACCTGAAGACCTGAACAGGCATTTTTGCTACATTTCGCTGCTTCTTCTGGCCGCTTCCTCTCCTTCATCGAGTCCCTCGCATCGACTCTGTTCGAAACCGTCGTTTGAAGCGCGGAACAGACGTGACGTGAGCCGATTCGTATAGAGCAGCGCTGCCAGTCAAGACTAACCGATTTAGGATTTATTATCGATTTATTATCGTATGACAAAATCGAAAATTATCACTTTGGTACACTGAGAAGGCAAACATATAAAATATTAATAATAACTAACAAAAAAAAAAAAAAAACAGGGCAGCGGGCCAAATCAGCCGCCAGGCCTCCGAGAATTCGGCCGGTGCTCCCGATGGCCAGTCCGGTGACGTGGTTGTCACGGCGACCGTCACAGCCCTAGGTGAGAGCATCTAGAAAAAGACTAAAAGACACTGAGGATGTGATTTTAGTCAAGTTTGTCCTGCTGGTTTCTGTTTCAGAAGCTTCAAAAGCATCATGAAATAATGTCATGAAGCTTTTATCTAAAGTGACTTACAGTGCTCTTATTACAGGGACCCCCAATCCCCCTGGAGCAACCTGGAGTGAAGAGCCTTGCTCAAGGGCACACTGGTGGTTGCGAACCAGCAAGCTTTTGCTTACTAATTCAGTGGTTTAGCCCACTACAAGCTACAACAAAAATTATGTAATTGTAAAAATGAAATAGAATTCTTATTTGAATCCTTATTTGGTGGGGGGGATTCTTATTTGAATCCAGAAACCGTAATTAGCCCTTTACTTATTGTGAACAATTCATACGTGTATATATCTCTTTCTCTCCCGCTTTTTTTTTATTTTTATTTTTTGCGTAATCAAAAAAGCATAACTAGACATTCTGGTGAAAACAACAGACTTCAACCATTTATTCCACTTGCAGTGTTTATATGATGGCCTTTATTTTTCTTGTATGTATTGTATTTTGTATATATATTTTATTTATATATATATATACAATATATATTGTATATATATCTTACGACTGTAAGAGACTGTTGATGTGGAAGAATTGACAATAAAGCAGACTTGACTTGACTTGACTATATTTACACGTCCATGAAGACTTGAATTGTTGAAGGCATTTTTGCTTTACCTAACAAACTTAATCTTCAGTCGATTGAGTTGTAAGTGTGAGTTATGATTAAAAGGGACAGTCTACCCAAAAGAAATACAGAGTGATGAAAATGAGAATAAATGTGAAACAATATCTCACAAAATATTCTTAATTTGTTATATATACAACTAGGGTTGCAAAGTTCAGAGAATTTTCAAGACATGGAAACTTTCCATGGGAATTAATGGGAATATATGGGAATTAACAGGAATTAATGGAAATAAACTAGGAATTTGCAAAATTGCAGGAACAGGAAACTTAAATTGAAAAATCTTGCAGAATAATCTTGGTTAAAACAACCAGATTTAATGCAGTTTCAGTTGAATTCCTACCCTGCACATTCCTCAATCACATGCGCACAGCACACTTACTGCAGGGCCATTGAGGACACATCCCCTACATGCACTGTGCATTCCTCCATAACATGCACAGATAAGTTCTTGAATCCTGAACACAAAATTATGTCAAAATGTCAATTTTGGTGAATATTCACGAAAATTACATGAATATTACATACATTTATGTTTAGAACTTTCTTGTGCTGTGTGTAAGCTATTGCGCAACAAAATTATACCAGTGTAAAAACAAATACACTGACTGAGCAAACATTTAGGTGAGAAGATAAAAAAAAAACTGTCCAAAAAATGACCCTCCACCACACACAATCCCCCCTAGTCACCTAAAGGGGGATTTCCTCCTCATTTTCCAGGCTTCCATTCAAGTAAGTTCTGTTATTACTTGGGTAAATATATTTGATGTATGGTATTCAAGTTTATACAACAGTTCGTTCTGGTTCTCAAATCTGATTGGTTGAGAACCATGAGATAATGGACTGGTATCGCTACAGGAACGCCCTTTCACAATTTTGTATCACTCCGCTTGTTCTAGCCGGGTCTATGTGTTTTTATTTTATATTTTTATATATATATATGATTCACTGAGCTAATAGTAGAGTACGTTAGTTAATATAAGAAGAAACGTCTAGCTTTGCGGTCTCTCTCTCTCTCTCATTTGGATGCACGTCTTGCTGCATTGTTTCTCTCTTATAACCTCATTATTTCTCACTAATAACCTAACTGAAGCAGCACATGCCCTTGATACGAATTCTAAAAGTGACGTATGTTTAACTGTCAACTTGAGCTTTGAATCCGTGGCAGAAGGAAGTAGTTCACTCCGTTGTTTCTTGTTTAATTACACACATGTTCAGTTGAAGCACCACATGCCCTTGATACGAATTCTAAAAGTGACGTATGTTTAACTGTCAACTTGAGCTTTGAATCCGTGGCGGAAGGAAGTAGTTCACTCCGTTGTTTCTTGTTTAATTACACACATGTTCAGTTGAACTGTTGTATAAACGCAATATCACTCTCGTACTCGAGCGATACCGGCTCTATATCAGTGGCTGTGATTGCCTCCGTCATTCGGCCTGCGGCCTCGTGCCTCTGGCCTAATCACAGCCATGCTGATATAGAGCCGGTATCGCTCGAGTACGAGAGTGATATTGCTCATTTAACTAGCAAATACCAAAATGTGTTTATACAGTCACTAAATCAGATATGAAAAATGTAAGCTAGTTAGCACTATTTCATTGACAATTTATGAGGCAAGGTATCGTGCTAGCTAGCTCAAGCTGTGATGCTCTTCCTTGTACCTTCTGCTAGCCAGTTTTCTGTTATCATACAGAAGTACAGTACTGGTCAAAAGTTTGGACACATTACTATTTTCCATTTACATTTAGTCATTTAGCAGACTTACAAATGAGGACAATAGAAGCAATCAAAATCAACAAGAGAGCAATGATATGCAAGTGCTATAACAAGTCTC
>NW_015558617.1:10804-30754 GCF_001515605.1 Sinocyclocheilus anshuiensis | reverse complement strand
ACATAAGTCTGAAGTAATGAATTTAGGTAAAGGGGTGCAGAGCCAGTGGTGGTTTTGTAGGCAAACATTAATGTCTTGAATTTTATGCGAGCAGCTATTGGTAGCCAGTGCAAATTGATAAGAGATTTATAATCTTGCTGCCGCATTCTTGTGAGGAGTTGTGAAGCATGTTCCGAAAGAAAAGGCCTGATCTTCATGAAGTTGAATAAAGCAAATCTGCAGGACCGGGCCATTTTAGCAATGTGGTCTGAGAAAGTCAGCTGATCATCAATCATAACTCCAAGGTTTCTGGCTGTTTTTGAAGGAGTTATGGTTGATGTGCCTAACTGGATGGTGAAATTGTGATGAAACGATGGGTTTGATGGAACCACAAGCAGTTCTGTCTTGGCATGGTTGAGTTGAAGGTGATGGTCCTTCATCCACCAAGAAATGTCTGTTAGACAAGCTCAGATGCGAGCAGCTATCGTCGGAACATCAGGATGGAATTAGAGGTAGAGTTGCGTGTCATCAGCATAGCAGTGATATGAAAAGCCATGTTTCTGAATGACAGAACCTAGTGATGCCATGTAGACAGAGAAGAGAAGTGGTCCAAGAACTGAACGCTGAGGCACTCCAGTAGTTAGATATTGCGACTTTGACACCTTACCTCTCCAAGATACCTTGAAGGACCTATCTGAGGGGTGAGACTCAAACCACTGGAGTGCAGTTCCTGAGATGCCCTTTGCCATTATTTTTAATGTTTTTAAAGAAATCTCTTACGCTCATCAAGCCTGCATTTATTTGATCAAAATACAGAACAAAATAGTAACATTGTGAAGTATTATTACAATTTAAAATAATGATTTTCTGTTTTAATGTACTTTAAAATATAATGTATTTCTGAGATGCAAAGCTGAATTTTCATCAGCCATTACTCCAGTCTTCGTTGTCACATGATCCTTCAGAAATCATTCTAATACACTGATTTATTTTCAATTTTGCAAACAGTTGTGCTGCTTAATATTTTTTTTTATAACCTGTTATACTTTTTTCAGGATTCTTTGATGAATAAAACGTTAAAAAAGATTTAAAATAGAAATATTTTTTAACAGTACACTACCATTCAAAAGTTTGGGGTCAGTAATTTTTTTTGAAGAAATGAATACTTTAATTCAGCAAGGATGTGTTAAATAGATAAAAAAGTGATAGTAAAGACTTATATTGTTAGAAAAGATTTCAATTTTGAATAAATGCTGTTCTTTTTAAGTTTTTATTCATCAATTAATCCTGAAAAAAATTCACAGGTTCCAAAAAAATCCAAAAATGTCATTTTTAAAATGCATGTCAGCTTATAACCAAACAAAATGTTTATATTTATGTTTGTATATGATGCAGTTTCTATAAATTTCCCCAAATTTTCAATTAATTCCCATAAATTCCTGTTAAGTTTCCAACTTTAAATATTTCCAAAATTCCCCAGATTACATTCCCATGGAAAGTTTCTGGAAAATTTCCACCTCTTTGCAACCCTATACAATAAGACATTCCCAATGCTACTGCACTTCTAACGCTAGTTCATGTTTATTTTGAATAAATGGAAAACATTCAAATCTTTCAGCAATGTTTGATATGCAAAGTGCCTTTTTCTTTGCCTTCTCTTTCGCCTATGCAAAAGTGCTGATTGCTGATAACAGCTTAGTTACTTTTGATGCCTCGACCCCGCTGATTTAAAATCCAACAATCAAATAATTCCTAGAATTATTTTCATAATTTTCATTACTCGCACATGCATGTGATGTCCCCAGTGCAGCAGGAAAGCTTGGAATATGGTGATATGATGATGAGGCAGAAATATGTTGTTAGTAACATTCTATAAGAATTTTATGTGGAAGGTACATGGTTACAACTTCTGTGGGGCGTGAAGAAAAAGTAATGTAACTAGTAGTGTAACTAATTACTGTTGCCAGAAAGTAATAAGTAAAGTAACTATATTACTTTTGAGAAGAGTAACTAGTAATGTGTAATATATTACATTCTTTGAGTAACTAGCCCAACACTGCTGATGACTTGAGCATGAACCAGCATTTGGGATCAGTTGGCTACTCTTTATGGCAGTGTGGTGAGAGAAAAAAAAATCTGAAAATCTGTTCAAGCTGTTATAGTTGTAGCGAATCAGCTCAAAGGGGAAATATGAATAATTAATTATCAGCATTGGTTGCCATGGAATCAGAGGCCTGTTTGTTCGCAGACATCCTGGCACCCAGCATGTTTATTGGGTGAGGGGTCTGTGATTATTTGTTAATCTAATGAATAATTGATTTGTTAAATCAAATGAAAAATGGTTTCTGATTGGTCCAGACGCTACATAGTATAACAATAATGCTTGACTGTTTTATCTCTCATTGATTCCATTTAATTATAAAACTGTTTTCCTGCAGTTTTATGCATTGCATCCAAATAACCTTTGAGAGCAGTAGTACAAATGCTGATGTATAGCTAATGAATAAATATTTGGCCACAGGTTTTGTTAGTCAATTAAAAACTTCAGTTACATTTTCATGCCTGGTAGGTGATTTCATACTAATTACAAATAAAGTGCATAAATGTTACAGTTCACAGCTGTTATGGGTTTGGACGAACTGCAGCATAGTTTTTAATAACTTGAGAAAAGCGAATGATTTTGACTTCATTTGTGTGAGGTTTGAAGTCCTGCCACAGATATTCTGGTGAGAGCACCTTGCTGGGTTTGTTATAAAGGAAGTACTTGTTCAAATGGGACTCCTCCTGCCATGCTGCCTCAATGGATTTAGCTGCATCAATGTCCAGTTGCTCCCGGCAGGTTTTAGCAACCTCATGTACATCTTTCACTAAGCCACCGACCACAGCTCCACCATAATAATAATCACCCTCAGCATGAGGAATGTATGCTTGAGACTCGGGCCTGCGCTCATATGGGAACTGTTCACGTGGTGTTTGATAGTAACCAGGATGTATCACACCTACAAGACGACCCAAAGACTCTGCCCCCCATCGCCCGTAGAACTTTGTGTCCACATCAAGGCTGAAAACATAGTCAGCTTCATTAACCAATCGACTTTCAATCAGTTTCTCCAGCTTTTCCATCCTGCGCAAAGTGATCTCCTGCCATCTGTTAGAACTAGGGACTTTCAACACCGTCAGCTGACGTTGTTCACCCAGGTTCACTTCAGGAACCTGCTCTGGTTGATCAGTGAAGAGATAATAATGCACACGAAATCCAACAAAGTAATTCTGCTCTGCAGACTCCAGGAAATCTTTAAGAAACTGCGTGTATCTGGAAAAAAAAGGAAGAGGGACTGAAATGTAAAGTAATAAAAAAGCGGCAAAACATTTTAATTGTTCCCCCCTCTTTTGGCAATTTATTCACCATAAGAAGACCATAAGACGAACCCCAATTGAGACCATACAAAACACTAGATCAGGGTTGTCCAGTTCTGCTCCTGAAGGGCCACTCCCCTCAGAGTTTAGATCTAACACACATGCCTTTTGTAACGTCGGGATGAACTCAGACATGAGGAAAAGCAGGATATTCAAGAAAGCAGGGTTAACTTACCATCAGCGATGGGCAGTATTTCAGATACATGTATTTAAAATACGTATTTGAAATACAAAATACTATTTTGTATTTTAAAGCATTTGGAAAAAATCAAATGTAATTTGTATTTAAATACATTTAAGATTAGTATTTTTGTATTTTCAAAATATATAAAATATTTTGTGCCAGTCAACCTCTTTATCAGGGTGCTGATTTTGTCCATCAACTAGTTCAGACACGCACCCTACCTCCAACCCCAACATTCATGCATGTGAGCTGCAGCTGTACAGCTCCATTCAGCATTGAGTGAGTGAGTGACTTTTCTGGAATAAGAGAAGGTGAAGGGTGTCATGGTCAATTGTACTTGTTGATTAAAGTTAAAATAGTGCATCTTTCAGATTTGCCTTCAGTTAACATGGAAGAATAAAAGAGCACTAACAAGGGAAAAAATAGCATTAGCCAATCTTTTTTTTTTTTTGTCAAATGTGCTTAAAGCATTACTGTATGTTAGGGCTGGGTGATATGACAACACATATTGTGACGATGATATAAAGAGTGAATAGTTCAATCAAGTGTGAATTGATTGAACTTCTAAATCGTTTACAACGAAAAAGGCCAATCGGGGTAAGTTTATGAATAAATGGATTTCTTCACATATAAACTGATAAGGTTGTGGGTCATTTTGGAGGACACATGTGAAAATATTTTTAAGTACACTACTTAAACCCACACAAAAGAATCAAAGAATCGTGTGAAACCTAGTAAACTTGAGATTATGACATTAGAACAAAACATACTGTATGAATATGATAACATATGTATAACACTAAATTGAACCATACTGATTGAACAATACTGATTATTGATTACAAATACTGTTAGCTAATTATGAGTTGTTGTTGGGAACAGTGTTTCTTCCCTCCCTTTTCTCTCTTTTTACTTTTGCTTTCAGCAGGGCGACGAGAGTACCTGATTGGTTTGTTCATCTGTCAATCATTGAGATGTTGGTGATGAGAACACTAGTTTAGAGACACGTGCCACCATCTGTATCTTTTTGGTTTGTAGTAAAGAGTAGTTTATTTAGGGGGTCTTTGACGCTGAAGGTTGTTTCTTTTATTTAAATCTGGGATTTTCTTGAGAACATTGATTGTGGATTTAGGTTACAAGGTTTCTTTGTTTTTGTGAGATTGGTTTTGGTTTTGTTCCTTTCTTTGATTTGGCACAGTCTAGTTCTTTTGTCTTTTCCCCATTCTTTTGTGAACCTAATTTATTCTTGCTTGGTTCAAAATTGTATATAAGTTGTACATTTATGAAAATAAGTATTTTGGGTTAATCTTTTGGCCTGTTTACTTCATTGTAATAAACAAGACACTTTATTAGACTCAGAATTGTTTGTGCATAATTGCTTTCCAGTATATGTTCGGTGTTTTAATGTTGCACCCCTTATTTTCCCTAGACTTAAAAGGGTTTGTAACAAATACTGATACAAACACTGATGAATGGTATACCACAAAAAATCTTCAGCTTTTGGTTTTATAGTTCTATAAAAACAAAATAAACTTTACATGAATTAAATCTAAAAAGGTTTTTTTTTTTATTTTTATTTTTACTACAGGGCAGGGGAAGGGAAGAGGTCAAATGAAAACGTAAGTTTCTAAGCAGTTGTACACATCTAAATGGGTTTTTTTTTTTTGTCGTTTTTTGTTTTGTTTTGTTTTCATGTATTTATGCCCATCTGTGCTTACCATCACATAAAACCTGGCACTCTTGGTTGATTAACCCAAAAATTTCTTACTCATGGTTATCAGTTCCCAAAACATCACCACTTTAAATGCTTAACATTATTGGTATCTTCTTTGGTGTGAAGATCAGAAGATCTTGGTGGTGATCGTCACGTACTGGGTGGTTGTGCAATCTTTCTTTTAATCTGATCTTTAAAATGTTTTTATTATTGTGAACAAGAATGATCTTTTTGATGCTAAAAAAAGAATAAGTTGCTATGGCTACTTACATACCTTGAAAGTTACCTAAGCTTTTGGAAGAAAAATTTTAAAAGGTTATTTGTTTACTTACACAACATACCCGGGTAAGTTTACAGATAACCTGCTTTCTGGGATACCCCAGCCAGGATCCAACTGCAGCTTAGCATTTATTTAATAACAATAGTATCAAAAGAACACAAGAACTAGAAAAAAGAAACACAGGAAACATCACCCAGACGAGGGAACATATGCAAACTAGAAGTTAAACTAACAAAATAAAAACTCGGCACAGCCTGTGCAATGGGTTTAAATGGATCGCCCCAAGCCCCTGATCACTTGGAATCCACTATGGTGCTGATTTATCATTTACATTTTTTTTTCTTATGAATAGTTTTATGCAGCGTTCTGTCTATAAGAAAAGTGGAAAGCTAGTGATCCTGAAGACCTTGATTAGCTGGTTCAGGTGTGTCAAGCTGGAGCTAAACTCCAGGAGGAGGATTAGTCACTACAATAGATAAACAGGTTCATATATACAAGTGGAGAAACTGGTAAAACAACAAAGATGGCCAGATAAAACTGGACACTTTTTTCTCTTGTAGTGTGTGCAATGTGTGCTATGTCAGTCATGTTTGTTAATTCATGCCGATATACCACCGTCTGCCTGACTCCTAAGGTTAAATGTTACAATTAAATTCACTCTTACAATTAAATGCTACAGTTAAATTCAATGAAGATCAGAGGAAGAGATTGGAGAGATGGAAACTCACTTTCCAAGAGCGAAGACTGTAGTTGCTATGGTGATGTTTTGTTGTCTGTAGATTGAATCAGTCAGGAATGGATCAAAAGTTCCTTCCCATACAATTGGGGATAACCATGGTGTCACGGCAATAACTTTGCCATCTGGGCTGTTTTAAATGAGGAAATACACACACGTGTGGATGAAATGCAAATCCAAATGCAAAGTAGTGTAAAAGAAAAAAAAATCATTAATAAATAATATAAAAAGGTTAAATAAGTGTGCATGTTCTTACCCTACAACACTGGGCTGTTTGTATGAAAGCCTGTACAATAAAATAATAACAGTCGCTGTAAGATAATCAGTTGGGATGTATTGTATTTATCTCCAAAAGTCAAAACATGTTATTCCTCATTATTCTAAACTGTTTTGACCTGCCACCTACTTTTCAAAAGTCTGTTGATGATGTGTCTTACTGTGATCTGAACATGGATCTTGACAGCAAAAAGCTCTCAAGGTTAAATGTCTGCAACACATCACACCCAAACTCCTTCCAGTTTTATCTGCATTCAATCGGAAAATCCAATAATAACTTTCAAAGCTCTTTATAGTCTTGTCCTTCACTACTTCACAGTTACTCATTCCCTACACATCTTCCTACATACTTTGGCCCTCTGTAGCCACTCTTTTGGAATAGCATATAACCTTAATACGATTTGCATTTCTTCTACGTCTTTATATAGTGCCCTTCCCCTTCTTTTAGCAGCCTTGGTTCCGGATAAATTTTTCCCACACATTATATTGTCATCATTAAAGAGTTATAAGTCATGAACCAAACCAACCAGAAATGATGTGAATCACAACATTAAAAACTTTGACTGAAAGCAAACAAGCACTGAAAATCTGACAAAAGGTACACAACTGCGTACTTTATGTTAATGAGGGTAAGAACTATAATCCAAAGAAACATTGCAAATGACAAATTAAAAATGCTGAAGAAATATAAAAATATTGATTTAAAGATGCTAATTATAGATACAGGGTTTCTGCAGGATTTTTAAGCTCAAATTTAAGACTTTTTAAGACCTTCTTTAAGACCTGCACAAATAAAATGAATACCATATGAGCGGGGTAAGGCAATGTCTATAATAACATATTAAACTGTAAAATGACTGTAAAACGCATGATTTACAGTTCAGATACAAGTTTTCACAAAAACAAACAGTTTTATGAAATAATACACTTCACATTACAGCCTTTAAACCATTTTTAGTCAAATGGATAAGTCAAAAGTATTAATTATATTAATTTAAACAATTATTAACAATAAATTATTATATGAATTAAATAATATATAAATACATTTTACTGTTTAGATTTTTATAATGCATTATCTTCTTATCGATCCACCAGTTCACATTTACAGCTCTGTGTGTTTGCAGGGTGAAAACATGGGTTGATTTTCACATTGGTCTGAACAAAAACCACAATACTGTGTTCCTGCAATACCAGAGGCTGCAGTTTCAGGACCGCATTTCTACTAGGACCCTTTTTTGTGACAGCGCCATCTAGCCAATTCTATTCCAACAGAGGAGACCTGATTCAAACATCAAACAAACAGATGCATAGACTAGATCCATGGAAACTATTAATTTTTTTATCTTTCCATCTTATTTTTAATACGGTACAGTCTCATACAAACAGAGTAATGCACATCTCAACAAATATATGATACTGTTTATTTTTTTTATCGGAGAGAATATGCAGCAAAATAAATCATTTTATCTGTGGCATTTAGTTCACTGGCCTGCGGGAGGTATGTAAGTGTCTGCATATATTGTGCGACCATTGTGACGTGTTCTATTTGTATTTGAACAATTGACGTGTATGTAACGTTGAATGTAAAAATCAAAATTTTTAAGTGCTATAATCAGGTCCCCGAAGCATATACCAGCCAAGGAAACGTGAAAAAGATTAACCCAGTAACTTTGTTTTGGTAAGCCTTTTTCTGCAAGAGTCTGAAAAAACGAGCATCTGATTTCGCTCCCCTAGTGACGTTGCAAAGGGATTTCTTTATAATATTACCGCCCCTTAATCTTTAAGTTTCCACTAGCTAACTGTTCTGTCTTTGACTGCACAGACGAGCACAGAACACTATTTAGAGTGCCTCATTTACACTATATGACACTATTTAGTGTCCCATGCCTCAGAGGAGACAAGAGAGCAGTGGATTTATTGATTTATTTAATGTATATTGCTGCTGCCACACAGATCTAAAATAAACATGCGATTTATTTCCCAGTTGTTTACCTTCACGGACATAACCGACTGTTTTTGAAACTCATGTGTGTTTTTAACGTAAACGTGTGTGTGAATGAGAACTTAGTTTAGTACTCACATGCTGTGACAGCCGCTTTCTGTCCGTGTGCTTCGGATGTGTGCGCTCAGAAAACTGTATATCAGAAGTTTAAACTAATATGGTTTAAAACGCATGATTTCAGCACGATAAACATAATAATCAGAACCAAAACAGATTTTAAAACAGTTTTTTAGCAGGTCCAAGCCGTAATGGCCCAGCTCTATTCTGGAAAAGGGGGCAGGGAGCAGCAGCTCATTTGCATTTAAAGAGAAAGGCACAAAAAACAATGTGTTTCTGCTTCCACTCAAAACGGGCATTTTCAAAATGATATAATAAATTATCTGTGGGGTATTTTGAGCTGAAACTTCACAGACACATTCTGGGGATACCAGAGACTTATATTACATATTGTAAAATGGGGCATAATATGTCTCCTTTAAAAATAATAATACGCAGAATTGAATAGCAAGTGCTATAAAATAGTATGAGCTGCTAATATATACATACAACAAAAAAAAATTAAACTATAGTGTCCTAGAAATGCGGATCCGAAACGGCAGCCTCCGGTATTGCAGGAATGCCATACTCCAGTAAAACAGGCTTACTGAAAATGCACATTCATTCTCTGCCAGCAGAAGGTGCTTTCGGAACTGCAGTTACTGTTTCCTCGGTAACAGCAGAACACAAAGCCGCGCAGCACTGGACTCTGAAACGTGCAGCGCTCATATTCAATTAAATCATCGCCTTTTGAACTTTAATCGTCACATTAAGCGGTATGCAATTCTGGTCTTTCCGCCCCCAAATTTAAGACCTCCTGAAATCATATTTAAGATTTTTTTGTACAGTTTAAGACTTTTTATGGCCTTAAATTTGATACAACTAAATTTAAGACTTTTTAAGACCCCGCGGAAACCCTGTAAATATAGAAACAATAAATGTACGTTTACTACAAAATATGGACATATAAACAAATGTTTAAGTAATCTGAGAGTGTAGAGAGATTATTATTATGACTATAATTATGACTATTACGTTCACAGTGCTTCATGGAAGTGAAGAGGCACTTAGAAGTTCTTTTGGTGAGATTTGGTTGTCAAGATTCTCTGATTGGTGGAGACCTGTGTGCCGAATCATGGGTAATATAGTTTTTCACCAAAAATGTAGCTGTTACGTAAGATTTTTTTAAAAATAATTTGAAATAATGCAAGCTGAAAGCTTCAACAAAAGCATATATATAATTGATTAACAGCCTCGTAGCTCACAGTAGGTCTGTCTTTAATGGTTTATAAGTCATTGTTAAAAATCAGTTCCCATATAAAGAAAAAAAAATTGGATTTTTACTTCCAGAACCCGACTTTTCATAGGGCTTAACATTCCTTAAAGAGTCATCCATTTTTGTCAGGTCTTTTTCAAGATACATCACTAAACCTCTCCCACCGTCTTTTTGTCAAATCTGAAAAAAAAATATATATATATTTTTTTTTTGTAAAATGTTCTTCCACTCCTATCATTTATTCTCTAACTCTCACTCCCCTAGTTCCCCTTATGTTTGCTAGCATTAGTTCCTTTGTAAACTTATTTTCTTTTGTTGTTGTTGTAAAGCAACCAGTGGTTTAAAGGCCAATTCACACCACACAGACAAACGCCAACAAACACATTTTGTTGGGTTTTGTTTGATCAGCGTGTTACCCCTGTCGGCATCTGTTGGCGTTGGTCAGGTTTGTTTTCACCCGAGTGAACATGCTCAATCAGCGTTTGTCAGTGTCTGTTGGGGCAGTGTGAATATGAAAGTTGTTTTTCATAAAATTCTAAATCCAACGGCAAACTTTGGTTTGTTGGTGTTTGTCTGTGCGGTGTGAATTGGCCTTAAGGATTTCTGCAGAAAAAAAAAAACGTTAGTTGAAATTGAACATGCTGTTACAATAAATATAAAAAAATTATGAGTTGAGTGGATTGTATTTCATGGTCTCTGAATAAAATCCTCTTTCCTCTTCACTGTATGTAGTAGTGATTCCTGATTTGTTTGGTTGTTTGGGATAAACAGTTTGTAAGCTTTATATTCTAATCACTGAACACATGCATGGCAGAGAATTTAGTGTCCTTGCGTTATTGAGCCTGTGGGTGGTGCTCTAATATTGATTAACAGGCTCTAAGTACACAAGACACATGCATAAAATTATACTTTCTTTTATTTAATAAGCAACCCCACGTATACCTTGTTAAGGATGAACAGACACGCCAACTAGTTACTGACCTGATATAGACTAACACACACATAGCTGAAGTGTTCAGTTTATATTGAGGAATATTTTGATGGGGCACCATACAGATGAACTTTGGCTGACTGAACTGACAACTCAACAAACACATCACAATAAATTAGAGCAAAACTGTTGAAGAAAGTGTTTGTACTCACCCTTGTGGTGATTGCAAGTTCGAGTTTTCCTGGTGCTCTTTTGTTAGGCTAAGAAATAGAATATAGAATCAGTAAATAATTAAGTAGGCTTGAAAAAGCCGACTTACTGCAATGCTATTTAAACTTCTTCTTCTTCTTCTGAGATTAAATGTATCAACTCTAACTTCTCCTAGGGCTTTCAAGCTACAACCACCAAACTCAGCCCAGGGGGCAGTTGCATAAACTTAGCCTCTATGTTAAAGGGGTCATATGATGCGATTATGTGGAAAATAATGTGTTTTTTTAACTTTAAACCGCATAAACACATTTAATTACACCAAATACACAAAATAATGTTCTTTTTAGCAGCATCATATGACCCCTTTAAGACCAACTAGCTGTTAGCCAAGGGGTAATCGGTCTTATTTTGGGATTCAAGTTAAACTAATGTATGCTTTTATGTAACTGAATTTAAAAAATGCTGACCAGTTTTAAAGAAAAAAATGAATGACTACCTTGTAAGACTAGTCTATACCTTTTATGCAACTGGCCCCAGATCTTCAGACTGTTCTGACCAAGAACGGCTCATTAACACCGTGGTGACCGACAGTGATGAGCGATGCGTTTTACCCAAAGTTGAACATTTTTCAACTCTCGGCGCTGAGAAAAAACGCCCGAGCGCTCAGTGTTCAGCGTGAAAAAGACATTCAGCGTTCGGCATGCTCCTAGTGTTTTAAAAAACGCGATGCTCCCATTGAAAACAATCGGAAAAAATACGCCAGCCTAGAAATACTGAGAATGATTTTTAGAACTATATATTTATTGTTATCTTTATAGTTATCGTTCTTGGTGTAAACAGGCCTTTAGTGTGCTATAGAAACAACCCATAACACCCTAGCAACCGCTTAACAACCACCTAAAATACCCTAACAACTGGCTAGCAACACCCCGAGCACACCTGCAACCACATACCAACACCTGAGCAACCTACCTGGGTACCCTAGCAACCGCATAATAACGCCTTAGCAACCACCCTGAGTACCCTAGCAACCGCATAGCAACACCTTAACAACCACACCGGGTACCCTAGCAACACCCTAGCAACCTACATGGGTACCCTAGCAACCGCATAACAACACCTTAGTAACCACCCTGAGTACCCTAGCAACCACCACGGGTACTTTAGCAACTGCTTAGCAACACCCTAGAATCAATCTATCTATCTATATATCTATTTTCTAATAGACTGTATAACTTTAAAAAAAATTCTTCAAGCTTTTAAAACGTTTTCAAACTTTCTGGCCTGGCTTTCTCAAGCCAACTTCAAAGTTTGTCTCAACATACGTTTTTATCTAACAGGGTTTTTTTTTTCTATCGGCTTTGTTTGAGAGTGTTTATTTGTCTGTAGAACTCTTACTTCACAGTAAAGCACCATTAGCAACTGAAAAAACGTATGCAGTAACAAGACAACAAGAACTCATAAGTGTGATGGAGCTACTAACACGTTACAACTAACTTGCAATCTACTTAATTAACTGTGGGCTATGGTAAACCTCTATATGGTCCAAATCACATAAGCAAACTAAATCTGAAATCATTTATAAATATATGCAAGTACATGAGTGCATTTATATGTTTACAGAGTATACAGTGGGTACGGAAAGTATTCAGACCCCCTTCAATTTTTCACTCTTTGTTATATTGCAGCCATTTGCTAAAATCATTTAAGTTCATTTTTTTTCCTCATTAATGTACGCACAGCACCCCACTTAAATGATTTTAGCAAATGGCTGCAATATAACAAAGAGTGAAAAATTTAAGGGGGTCTGAATACTTTCCGTACCAACTGTATATAGTACTATATTTATTTATATACAATTTTTCATAATTGTATAAAATAAAATATCACTAAGAAGCTTTACTGGGGCTTAAGTCTGTGGAATAGAAAAGGAATATTCTGGGTTAAATACAACTCAACATATTTCTAACTCTTTAAAATCCCCACAAGTCAATTTGTTATTAAAATGGGAAGGCATGATTCCCCTTTATTAAAATAATGCTCACACCTTTAAACAGAAGTAAAATATTTTCTATCTTATACCAGGAAAAAAAGCAGGTTATCAATTTCCACTACTAGCTATTTACTATCTCCATTCATGTTTAAGAGAACATTCAACATCCTGTGGCAAACAAAACATTCCAAAAATATTTGATGAAATGATGTGACGTGTGGCCAAGTATGGTGACCCATACTCGGAATTTGTGCTCTGCATTTAACCCATCCAAGTGCACACACACACTGAGTAGTGAACAAACACACACACACATACCACGAACACACACCCGGAGCAGTGGGCAGCCAATGCTGTGGCGCCCGGGGAGCAGTTGGGGGTACGGTGCCTTGCTCAAGGGTCTCACCTCAGTCGTGGTATTGAAGGTGGAGAGAACGCTGGTTTCTCACTCCCCCCACCAACAATTCCTGCCGGACCTGAGACTCGAACCCGTGACCTTCGGGTTACAAGTCCGACTCTCTATCCATTAGGCCACGACTGCCCCCAAGTACACTATTTATGAATAGTTTGAACTCTCACTGTACAGTATGTGCATAAAAGTGTATGTGTGCTTCTGTGAATGTGTTTTGGTATGTGTATAGGTGTATGTTTTAAGTGAGTGCATGAGCAGTGACACTACTTACTTGAGGCAGAATCTTTTCTCTTTATATCTGAAACAAAGATAAAGTCATAATGCAAGAACACTGCATCACTTACAGTATTTTAATATTTTTTTCATTTGATTAACTTTTTAAGTATACATACTGCCTTTACAAAGTATTGGTGAAAGTAAACTTAAAGTTTAAGATGGCTATACGTATAACGTTGACCATGAATGTAATCAAACAGCAAATCAAACATGCTAATCTGGGTACTGATCAATTTACAGTTTCTGTTATAGACAGTGTCTTTTATTCTCATGTTATGAACTGTATGAAATTAATAAAATAATGTCTGCACAATGATTACATCATTATTCCTAGACAAGAGTATCCCAATTATTTCCAGAAACAGTAATAAGCAATTATTAACTGGTTTTGTTTTATAGATATTTACTAAAGACTGTTTTGATGGGTGTAGTTATCACACACTTTTTGAAAAAGAAAAAAACTCACCTGACTGAGGTGGAGGTGTAGCCCAAAAAAATTAGTCTATGAGAAAACACAATAACAGAACATGAATGATAACACATTTAGAAAAGCTCATAAGGGTTGAATCTATTCTTATGATTTCATATTCAACCCAAAGTGATAAAATATAAAAATGGTGATAGATATATTTGTCATGCTAGTAATGTAATAAAGTTCATTTTACAATAATTACTTATTTAACATTCTCTCTTTCACTTCCAAGTAATTCCAAGAACTCTGTGAATAAGGAAACTGTTTCGGCACCTGTTGCAATAGGATCAGGGCCATACTGAAACAAGTTTTTTTTCTACACAACAAAACCATCAGTATAATGTTTCCGTATGCTGGAGATCTCGTTGATGAAGTGCATGAGCTCATGAGCTCATCCTGACATCATAATTTTATTTTTAATGCACAGTTTAATGAGATGGAGAGAGATATATGTTTTACAGGAGAATTCAGGAGAAAACAGGACAAAATATGTAGATCACAAAAAATAAAGTCAATTTTCACACACACTTCATGGATTCAACTCAACATGAAAATTATCTCTCAACTGGGCTATTTCTTTCAGACCCAAACACCACAGACAAGAATAAAACCTACATATTTCAAAAAGAAATTACATACCCACTCAGTAAGATGCCAAGCAACACCAGAAGAAAGGGATTTACTCGCATTGTGTTTTAACAGTTGTATCCTCATTCAATTTGAGAAGTAGACTGGATGGTCAGATAATGGAGAATGGTCCTTTTCTATAAGGGGGGAGGAGTGTGTTGTGTGGTGTTGTTTAGGCAACAACAGTCTAAGCTACCTGAGACTCAAACAACCAATCAAACTACCCCTGGCAGTTTAACAGCCAATGACTGATCAGAATAATTCAGTACATTATAATATCCCCCAAAGAGCCTCTACACCAGATCTAAATAACAGGTTCTGAAAACCGTCAAGGCTACAATAAAAGCTTGATAGCCCACACCTGAAATGCATACACTGTTGTACAGGGACACATTTTGTTAATCAAAATTAAAAATGGTATTAAGGCATATTAGGACCCCTTTACACTTATAGCCAAATGTGCGAACACAACACTGAACCAACAAATCAGTAGCTTCAAGAACAAAACAAAACAGAGAAAAGCAGCACATGATCAAAAGAGAAAAACATATGTTCATAAATCCATTAATATTCATAAGCCCATGTCATTTTGTGATGCCACAACCCCCAACCTTAACTATACTGGTCAGTTTTTACAACAAAGAGACAGAAATGACAAGAAGCATAAAAAGCCTTTAAACTGCTTTAAATAATGAAATATGTCGTTTTACGAATGAAAACGTACACACTTATCAGTAAATGATAATAACCTCACAATAAATAGCAGTGTCAAACACACACACACACACACACACACACACACACACACGTTTCCATAGAAATCTTGCCGTATAAACAAACAAGGGCATGCATAAACACACATCAATGGATTCAAAGCATGGATTACATTGTTAAATCATTCCTCTTGGGATCTCAAGAATAATATTATTTAGCAGACCATTGCAACATTTTTTTTCTGGGTGCAGGGCAGAAATAAGTAGTGTAGAAAACAAGCCCAATCATCGTAGTTATGTTGTTCGGTACATTATCCTGCTTATTGCAAGCATCCTAGCCAAATAAACCAATTATTAATAATGACATTAACATTTATTCATTTAGCAGACGTTTTCAACTAGCACAGTATAATGGTTGCCAGGGACAATATTCAAATACAGTTTAGCTGGCTATACGCAAAAATATTTGACCTCAGGATTTAGTGATTGACAAATCAGAATCAAATACTCCTGAGAGACATACAATATAGTAAAATACACAGTCCTGCTCATGGATATTTACTTGCTACTAAATTCCTCAAAAATCTGTGGGATGTTTAAACATTAAAATAACAATCTGTACATGTGAAAGAAATATTGTATAGTGAAAATACAAAAAAACAAAAATGGAACTAGGCCATGTCACAACATTTCTAAAACATTATTATTATTATTTTTGTAACACTTTAGAGTAGGAAACACTTATTCACTATTAACTATGACTTTTCCTCCAATAAATTCCTTATTTGCTGCTTATTAATAGTTAGTAAGGTAGTTGTTAGGTTTAGGTATTGGGTAGGATTAGGGATGTAGAATAAGGAATTAATATGTGCTTAATTAGTACTAATAAATGGCTAATATTCTAGTAATATGCATGCTAATAAGCAACTAATTAAGAGACCCTAAAATAAAGTGTTACCATGATTTTACTTAAAGGTTTACAAACAGACTTAGTCCAATGGCAATTCTATGCTACAAATTAAATAAATAGTGATTATTCATATAATTTCAAGGTCATAAAATTTCTGCAATGTTATACCTCAACCTCAAGCACAAAGCACAAAATGACTGAAATACAGGATGTGAAGATAACAAAGCACGACTAGTTTCACTGTTGCTTCATGACATGACAGCTGTGCTTTTTTGTAAGACATCAATTCATGATAAATATAAGTCAAAAAATAGTGTAGCTTTATTTTGCTCCACTTCTGACTGTATCAGATTCTTATATTCTTATATATAGTACAAAATTTACCTCAATACACACAACATTGTGATGTGGGAGGCTGACATGTGAAGTATCGAAAAATTCAAAAACATTAAGCACCATTCCGAGGCAGTCACTGCAGCATATTATGACCAAGCACACACAAAGGGTGCTTCTCAATAATCAAACTGATGCTTCCTCGTTTCCTCTCTCTTCCATCCTCTAGCCTGTGACCCAGAAACCAATCAAAGTTAGCCATCTAGAAGGACATTTCAATTCTTTAATTGCACCACGAGGAGCCAAGGAACGAGAAATGAGGATGCTTCCAGAAGAGCTATGAGTGAGGATACACAGGTGTATCCTATGCGCAGTGTTGGGAAGGTTACTTTGAAAATGTAATAGGTTACAGATTACAAATTACCCTATTTAAAATGTTATAAGTAGTGTAACTATTTCAATTACTTTATTAAAGTAATGTAACTGATTACATTTGATTACTTTTTGATTACTTTTCTAAAATTCTAACAAATGTTTTCAACTGTTAATCATTTTGAAACATTTAAAGCAGGCAGGGTTAACCTTACAATAGGACTCAACACTGATTACTGTCAGACTTTCAAAACCCTTCATCACTTCAGATTATAATCATTTAATTTTAAAGCACAGCCACCCGCACCTCTTTTTACTTTAAGATCGTTCTGAGGTTGAATGCAGATTTAAAATCATAAGATATAATTTAATAGTTATGATACCGTTTTTGAAATTAATTCTTTGCATAGCTACAACAGGGAACACTGTAACAATGCCTTGGGGGAAAAAATGGTTAATCTTAAAAAATAAATCATATATATAATCCCAAATAGGAAATAAAACAGTTATCAAATAAGCATGTGTCCTATTCGGTGTCCTAAACTCCTTAAACACTGGTGTCTCATATTAAAGCAATTTGAGAAAGAAATCAATCAAATCTGTATGTGTGTGAATATATTCTAATGTAACACACTTTGTAATCGTTTTCTTAACTGCAATTTAATTACACTTTTTTTCTCAGTAACTGTAACAGATTACAGTTACAGTTATTTTGTAAATAAATTGCGTAATTCCGTTATATGTAGCCTAACTTGTTACACCCCAACTCTGCCTATGCGGAAGTCTTTCTTGTCAAACCAAACGGACGTATAGATTGAAATGCTCCAAATTTTACGAAATAAACCACATCTTATATATTTCAACAGGACATCTTGCTTTATTAATATTTATTATGAATGTGTTAAATAATCAAACTTTAACAACATTAGGGCAAGAATATTCCAATGTACAAAGTTGCTTTCCTTTGATCCCTCCGTCCTCATTTTCTTACCTTGCATCCTTCCTCGCATCCTAAGGGGGTGGAGCTAAGACGCGAGGAAAGGAAGCGACTCGGCCAATCACAACGCACTGGATAGCTGGCCAATCAGAGCACACCTCGCTTTTTCAGAACGATGAGCTTTGTAAAAATCGACGTGTTTCAGAAAGGCGGGGCATAGAGGAGAAACAATAATGTACATTATGTGGAAAATAATGTGTTTTTTTAACCTTAAACCGCATAAACACATTTCATTACACAAAATAATGTTATTTTTAGCAGCATCATATGACCCCTTTAAAAAGAAATGAAGAGTTCAGATGCAAAAGCCTCTAAGTGCCGTCAGAAATTCTTATCTAAAATGAGAATTTTTATCAGGCTCCTATATTTATGTTCTTTTTTTTTCACTTTAATGGCATAGAAAAGGACCCATTGCCATTTAAGTAAAATGACTGAACCTAAACATAGGAGCCTGATAAAAATGCAAAGTTTAGAAGAAAATATCAGATGGCACTTAGAGGCTTTTGCATCTGAACTCTTCAAATATACTTATAGCCTATTTCTTTGACAAGAAAAATGTCTGACAGGCTTTTAAAGTTACCGTTTTCACATGATGTTTAGTGGTATAAGTAAAGCAGTAAGCAGTTCAAAATAAATAATTTTACCAGCTAACTTTACTATGAACCTACTGACACTCTCTTACAATCAGTCACGTTTAGAGTAGGCCATTTCATGAACCTTTTAGTTTTTTTTTTAATAAATATTTTAACAGTGTAAAGACTTTTGTGCATTTATATTTAAGTACTGAGTAATACACATAACGATAGAAAAAAATACCGCTCAATTCAGTTTCTTATTAATAACCAATTTACTCGTGCTGTAGTTTAATAATTCAAGATCCAAACAAAGACAACAGTAAACCAGCTACAAATTACAAAAGAGTAAATACATACCCAGTTACTGAGATGCCAGCCAGCGCAAGAAGAAAAGTGTTAACATTTTGAAACTTCATTATTCCTGTAGGCTATGTTTGTCCTTGTTCACTTGAAATAGAAAAAGATCGCAAGAGAGATCTTACCGATGACAGTACTAGACTGAACTGACTTAATCGGTCTGAACTTTGTCACGGTTTAATAAACGGTTCTAGTATAGAGTTCTTTATGAAAGATATTTTATGTAGATGTGGAAATTTAACGTTGTCTGTTTACACAAGATGTGTTCCGGTGTAGGTAAAACCTCTGAGGGGCTGGATGACGTACCTGTGTAACGAGATTTTCGGTTTCAGTGGGCGGGGCATACATGAATATTCATGACTTTCCCGGACATGCGCGTGGACCCAGGTGGAACTGAGAATTTCAGTTCACAGAATCTCAGTGAACGGTTGTATCTCAGCAGGTTTAATGGAATATATAGTTTTCAGAAATTTCAGTCTCAGCAGGTTTAATTAAATATATTTTTTAAAAAGGTAAATATATTTACAGTGTTGTACAAACTACATTTGTTTATCATTTCGTAACAGGTTATAATGTTTTTATTAGTTTACAGTGCACGTTTTGTGCTGTCGTCCCTGACTGAATGGTTGCAGGCATTCTTTGTGTAATGTTAGGATAAAGCACAGCAAACTTCAGCTAGTTGTAGCCTATAAGCTACATTGATTTCAGTTATTTGTGCTCTTCATTTGTAGCTTGCGATGCTTTAAAACCGTGTCTGTTATTATTATTTTTTTATTTTATTTTTTTGTATACTGGTGTGATGATCCATGTCTTAGCTCACCCCATTCAACATTCTCCATGTTATCTGGTTGTGAATTGTCTGCTGGCTG
>NW_015558617.1:2884-10711 GCF_001515605.1 Sinocyclocheilus anshuiensis | reverse complement strand
TTGAGTGTTGTAGATGCTTACCGACAGCAACTTTTTCCCCCCAGTTGTTTTCAAAAAGTTTCAGGACGTGTAGAAATACTGCACTTTTTATCATTTGAAACCTGATATGAGATGAAGAGTCCGATACGTGTCTCCTGTATAACTTAATTTTGAAATAAACCTATATAAACGTATCTGTAGACATATTATTTTTGTATACTGGTGTGATGATCCATGTCTTAACTTACCCAGTTCAACATTCTGCATGCTGTCTGGTTGTAAACTATGATACAATCATACACTGCTGCAAAAACATGTTGCTAAAATTTCTTTCTTTCTTTTTCATGTTTCCAATGTAACATTTTGTAAAAACATTTTTTACAAACAAACAACATGTAAATTTACCAATTAAGATTATCACAAGGTTTAAAGTTCCATTTGCACCGTGAAACCAAAAATCCCAGAACACCTGGATGATTACAGCTACACCGGTTTCCAATAGTAGTGCAGATCCAACTACCATTTCAATTATTTATTTGTATGCTCTTCTGTTACCTTTTAAGTTTTAAAACTGTCATCTTCTGGCAATGAATGAAATAACATTCACCACCATATCAGTGGCCTAATAAACATTTTGCAACCTACACTGATGTTATTCTGTGTCATCTGTTCTTTGACCATGTGTTGAACTGTACCTGGATGATACACGATGATCATTGATAAAAATGCATGGTCTATTTTGATGCACAACAAACACTCATAACATTATTTATAGGATCCATGTCTTAACTTACCCCGTTCAACATTCTCCATGTTGTCTGGTTGTGAATTGTCTGCTGGCTGGTTGTAAACTATGATACAATCATACACTGCTGCAAAAACATGTTGCTGAAATTTCTATCTTTTTTTCATGTTTCCAATGTAAAATATTAAACATTTTTAAAAAATGTTGCTACCTACACTGATGTTATTCTCCGTCATCTGTTCTTTGACCATGTGTTGCACTGTACCTGGATGATACACAATGATGATCACTGATAAAAATGCATGGTCTATTTTGATGCAAAACAAACACTCATGCAACATTTTTTATAGGCTAAGTCATAAAGTTTAATAAACATATATACTCTTAATTAGGCTTTTTTTATATATATATATATATATATATACATAAACTGTTCCCTCCTGGTGGAATGACCTGCCCAACTCAATTCGAGCAGCTGAGTCCTTAGCCATCTTCAAGAAACAGCTAAAAACACATCTCTTCCACCTATATTTGACCCTCTAACTCTAGCACTCTCTATTGTAATTCTACTTTATCTATTTGTTGACTTGACCCTCTAACACTTGAACTCATTTTCCAACTGCTTGTTTTCTTTTAAAAAAGGCCTCTAACACTATAGCTTTCGCTATTCTTTTTCTGTTCTATCTACTTGTTTTCTTTTTGTTATGTGTATGTATGTGTAAAGTGTCTGCTAAATGACTACATAAATAAATAAATAAAAAGGGCCTCTAAATATAAAAATAAAGTGGAATAAAGATTGGATTATGGCCTTGATTAGCTTTTGATAAGATGTTGGTAAAATGTGTGTTGGTGTGAATGTTTGATATTATGTGAGACAGTGACATTTTGTTTTTAAAAATATGAATTCAATAGTGATTCACACTCAAAATCCAGGAAAATGTTAGTCATGGAGGATGCGATTAATAAAGTAAAGTTTTCCTGAATTTTGAGCATGAATCACTATTGAATCCTTGTTACAAACTAAAAAGATTTATGCACCAAAACAAGACAATATAGGAGACAAAAGAGAGTGTGACGTTAACGTCCTTGTAGAATCTGCTGTATAAAAATATGACATAATAAAGCTAAAAAAAAAGAAATTTCTTAACTTGATTCTGGCATTTGATACATGACATTACCATTCAAAAGTTTGGGATTACTGTTTTTTTTTAAAGAAATTTATATTTTTGTTCTTCAAGGATGCATTCATTTAATAAAAATGACAGGAGAAAAAACATATTTCAAATAAATGCTGTTCTTCTGAACTTTCCATTCATCAAGAGAACCTTACTAATACAAATCCTTAGAACAGTATTGTATATATCATATCAAAACAAGCATAAGCACACTTATGAACATTTGTTAATGAAATTATTTTTTAACATGAAATTAGTTTCTTATTCCATTCCATAAAATGCAGTGAAGTATTTGTTTTCTCATTTACAGTGTCCCAAATGTAGGCTACTTTTTAAACTTTTGTCCATACAAGTTTGTTTAATACAAAATTATACTTATTAAAGGAACACTTTCATGCTTGTGTGTGTGGTCTTACATTCCTATTCATTTTGTAAATATAGCATAAGCCTAACAGAGATCCGCTTCGTCATGCCTGGAGCTGATCCGTGCTGGTCGCTGAAGAAATACATAAACTTCGCGCTGTGGATCGCCGGATCGGCTTTCACCGTGGACGAAGCGGAGTCCAGCCCGGATCGTCACATGTGGTTGCTGCAAGCCCACCAGCCGTCGCTCACTCAGCACGCTGGCCGTTCCTCACTCTAGCCCCCTGCCTCTGCTCACTCTAGGCCGCCGCTGTGACGCTATGTTTCATTGTGAAAGCGAAACTACTTTGTTTGGCCTTCCAAAAGAAGACAGGACTAGAAATCAGTGGTTAAGTTGTATACGTTTTTTATATTTAAAGAATTTGCCACCAGTTTAAGAACAATCACACCAGGATAGATGAAAAACGATCCACAAATACAAGTTTATTTCAGCTGTTGTACTCAAATGATAACAACTAACAACAGACACAGTTTTAAAGCATTGCAAGCTACAGCACAACGAACTGAAATCAAAGTAAGTTACAACTAGCTTAAGTGTGCTAAATGTCTGCAATCATTCAGTCAGTGACAACTGCACAAAACGTGCAAACTAATAAAAACATTATAAACTGTTACAAAATGATGAACAAATGTAGTTTAGGCATAGGTCTAATCCGTAATTATGTCCCCACTGGATGCAACAAATGCCTCGTTTATAATGAGTTTTAATGTTTTTGTCTTGTTGCTCTGGCCTGACAGGGCATCACAGATGGTAGGGGCATAACATTTCCGTCACACGCTTGAGGTATTCGGCCAAGTTTATTTCAGCTGTTGTACTCAAATGATAACAACTAACAACAGACACAGTTTTAAAGCATTGCAAGCTACAGCACAACGAACTGAAATCAAAGTAAGTTACAACTAGCTTAAGTGTGCTAAATGTCTGCAATCATTCAGTCAGTGACAACTGCACAAAACGTGCAAACTAATAAAAACATTATAAACTGTTACAAAATGATGAACAAATGTAGTTTAGGCATAGGTTTGTGCAACGCTGTAAATATATTTACCTTTTTAAATATTCCATTAAACCTGCTGAGATACAAGGAGCGTGAACTGAAATTCTCAGTTCCACCTGGTTCCACGCACATGTCCGGGAAACTCATGAATATTCATATATGCTCCCCCCACTGAAACCGAACATTTCGGAAACCGAAAATCTCCTAACACCTGGTCATAGAACACTCATGCCACACCCAAGTCATTTGCTTTTGGAAACTATATCCCAGTGTGTTTGAATGTGTGTGCAAATAGCAACATCAAAAGAGGGATATTTTAGAGAAATTAGGAAAACCAAAAGGGTAAGTGGTTGTGCTCCACTTCATATATTTATGCCCTTCCCTCGCTAACTTTCTTCCATCTCGTTGACTCGGATGTACGTCATTGATTTTGTTGCACGAATGTCCACTCCTGGTGGAACCCTTGCAATGGTCTGGACTGAAAATCCCAAGCCCTTGATTACTTGGAATCAGCTATGGAGTTGACTTATTTTTTACATTTCCTCTTACAATTTGTTTAATGCAGCATTTTATATGTATATGTGTATGATTGGGCCGTTTTAAATATTAAAAAAATAAGATATCACTGAGTTGTTTGAGGTGAGGTTAAATTAAACGCGATCTGCGGTGACGTCAAAATCGTGTATCATTGTGGTATATGGAGCAGCCTGAAGTGTACATAAGAAGTGGTCTCGCTCACTCGGTCAAAACTGAGGTGTCGAGGGTCTCCCCATATAAACTTACCTCGTCCACTTCAAACATGGCAGCAGGCATTCACCCGAGGGGAAGTGCACGAGTGTGTGTCTTAAATCAAAGCGAAACGCACCCAAAAATGCGCAACGACGATGTCCTACTTCATCAGCCCGGAGCTGCTTCCGTGTACAACAGTGAGCGCAAGCTAGATTAAATTGATTATTACGTTTTAAATATGGTTATTTTTCTTACAAAAACGCATCGATTCGCTACAGGAGGCCTTTGCTCACCGCCCCGCAGCCGTGTGAGGCACTTATTAATATGGATGGATGCGCTTTATTTCACTTCTTTTGGACTGATGAACTGCAACTCCCGCTGACTGCCGTTAAACAGCTTGGAAGATCAAAGACAATTTTAATATAACTCCGACTGGATTCGTCTGAAAGAAGAAAGTCATATACACCTAGGATGCCTTGAGGGTGAGTAATTCATGGGCTAATTTTCATTTTTGGGTGAACTAACCCTTTAATGTAGGCTACTTACTTCTGTGCCATTTTTAGTATAAATAGTGTGAGTAGTGTGTTTACACTGGAAAATCCAAAAAGAAAAAGAGTACTGTAACTGTTTAACTGATTCGCAAGTACTTCTTTAATTTTCTGTATATTTTTACAGGACTGAGAGGCGACTGTCTAGGGGAGGTAAAGAAAGTCTTTTGTCAGAAGACTAAGAAAAACTGCTATAGAATGGCAAATATGGTCATTACCAATACTGTAATGCAATTTGGCCGAGCTAAATTTATGCTCAATTTATATATTTCTTTCTCTTTTTTTACTGTATCGTAATTGACAGTATACTGAATTGTGTTGCATGTACTGAGTTCATATTAAATTCTTTGGCATTTGGACTTTTCTAGTGCTATTCATCTACTGCAAGTTCTTCTAAACTTTTCTTAAAGCTTATTGTTAAATTTCAGTGTATCTGTACCTCTCTATTTATGTTGTATACTGTAATAGACATTGACTTGCAAAATGATTCCTGATTGCCAAAAGGAGTGTTTTGAATTGATCTCACTAGTGTTCCCTAGGCAGTACAGTAGTCTGTGTATTTGTAGGGTTTGTGTGTCATCTGAGGCCAAAGTTTGGTTATGACAAAAGAGGATATATTTTTGACTAAAATATTTGATTTTGATGTGGAAGTTTGAGGTTTGTATATGTTGGTGTGAGATTGCTTTTAGTTGTGAGAAAATGGTGAACTGTTTCATGAATTGTATTATAACAACTGAGAAAAACTTTTTAAAAAATTAGTGGCATGTACTCTTTAATCAAAAACACTAACTTCCCCTCGCAACGACATCACTGTTTTTCACTTCCAGCAACCTGTCACTCAATGATCGAATCAACTGACAAAGTCACACCCTACATTTGAGTCAACAACAAAACTCAAATCCGCCCTGTATTGTGAATATTGTCAGGACAGGCGTGCCCCCTTGACAACACAATCGCACATTATTGTATTGCCTTCATTTACTCTACACAAAAGCACAAACGATGTTAGGCAGGACAACAACCTCAGTCACCACTTCTTTACATTGTGAAAACAAAAAGAAAGTAAATGGTGGGTGCAGCTGTTTATCCCTAACTTTCTGCCTATAAACGTCTTAATTTAGTTTTAATGAATTCAGAATGAATTCGCTGGGTGGCAGTATAAGCCAATGTCAACGGCAGAGGCCCGTGGGCAAGACTGGAAATGTTGTGAGGTTCTACACGCGATATACCCTCTAGCAGGGGCGGATTGGCCATCTGTCAGAGGGGCCGGACCATTTTGTTTAATATCATGGGCCGGTCAGATTTTTTCTAAATATAGCCTATATAGATAAAATTGTTTTTACGGGCCAACAGCGCATAGGACGGGTTTTTTATCGCTTGCACAATTTCTCTATGGTTATAGTAATAATAATGTTAATAATAAATGAAGTTCCTTAACGTAAGTTAGGGAGGAGCGAGCCCACCTATAATCTTTCAGTCAACAGCCAGGGTATAAGCAGCGCTTACCTCTCTCCAGTCTCATCTGTTCCAGCATCCCTCCACCTCCCCAAAACTCCACCTTCATCTTAGGTACCTTGCCCTTCGTAATCATCCTAGATCAAGTCCCTGGGGGGTATATCAGAGCTCGAGTTGAAGCTGCTTCATCGAGCCCCTCGTCAGTGGACAGCAAGCCAAATAAGTTTACACACAATTTCCTTAAGATTATATGGGCAAACGAACTCGTTAAATAAATGTTAAGCATTTGGCCCAGTCGGCAACGGCCGGCCGCCTGGTCCCGAGATGGGCCGACCGAACCGTTCAGTCAAAATCAAGCACGTCATCAGAGAGATTGCAACACGAGCTAATTTTCAGTAAAAGCTAGATAATGGACCGTAAAAAGGGAAAGGCGGTGCAGAAAAACTTAGAGAAAAAAAAGGGCTTAGGTCCGACGCTGCTAAATGCGTAAAATTAACCGAACTCTTTTCAAAAGGTTTAAATTCGGCTGCTGCAGCGGAGGACAGTTAGTGCCGCAGAGGTAAAATGAACACAGAAAATACAGCTAGCACAAGTCATTTTCACACTACTTCTGCCAGTTAGCTCGTGTTTTTTTTTTTTTACAGTAGCCTACATTGTATTACACAGTTGTAAGCTTAGCGTAGAACCCCAGTATATTTTAAAATGTCACTGCTTCGTGATAATTGGTTAACTTAAGTGTTAATGAGCCTGTTACTGAATTGCATGAGGGACATATCCACCGAATGGGTAACATTTCTGTCCCCAGGACATTAAAGGTATAAAAATGCATGAAAATGAACTCTAAAATAAATGTTATTATTAAGCAAAGTGTCTTCACATTTAGCTAACTGCAAAATTTAGAATGTATAATTAAAATTATTAATAAAAAACTACCTAGAACACTAAAGAAACAGTAGTTGTTGCATGTCCCCACTCCCTGCCTCTATAATTTACCACGAAATATTATGATTAAAATCCTTCAGAAGTTTTTTTTTTTTGCATTTATGTGTGACTTTATATCCAATCAATGATTTCCTTTTTTTCAAAAGAAAAAAAATCCATAACATTTTTAATAAAATACACATTTTAGTCGTGTCCTCCGGGTTTATACTCAGTCCTGTTACCCTAACACATTCCCCCCTCTGATCAACTTGGAACATTCCAAAAAATATTTTTTCAACAGGAAGTTGCATTATCAAGTCAAGTCAAGTCTGCTTTATTGTCAATTCTTCCACATGTACAGCACATACACACAGAGAATTGAAATTGCGTTACTCTCAGACCCTTGGTGCATACAGATAACACTAACAGTAGAACATAAATACAGATATACAGATTAAATATAAAATACAACTATACAAATATACAAATAAGGTCAAATGTAAAAAAAAAATATATAAAAAATATATATATATAAAGCAGCACACGGCAGATAGAGTGCAAACCAGTGAAGTAAACAACAGTGCAGATATAATGATTTGTAGTGCAAAAAGAGCTTATTTAGACTGATTAAAGTGACTGTGTGTGTGTATTTGGGAGGGGGGAGTGGGAGAAGAGAAAAAGAGCTTATTTAGACTGATTAAAGTGACTGTGTGTGTGTATTTGGGAGGGGGGAGTGGGAGAAGAGAAAAAGAGCTTATTTAGACTGATTAAAGTGACTGTGTGTGTGTATTTGGGAGGGGGGAGTGGGAGAAGAGAAAAAGAGCTTATTTAGACTGATTAAAGTGACTGTGTGT
>NW_015558617.1:0-2851 GCF_001515605.1 Sinocyclocheilus anshuiensis | reverse complement strand
AAGTATAAAAATGCATGAAAATGAACTCTAAAATACATTTTATTATTAAGCAAAGTGTCTTCACATTTAGCTAACTGCAAAATTTAGAATGTATAATTAAAATCATTAATAAAAACTACCTACAACACTAAATAAATAGTAGTTGTTGCATGTCCCCACTCCCTGCCTCTATAATTTACCATGAAATATTATGAATTAAATTCTTCAGAATTTTTTTTTTTTGCATTTATGTGTGACTTTATATCCAATAAATGATTTCCTTTTTTTCAAAAGAAATAAAATCCATAACATTTTTGATAAAATACACATTTTAGTTGTGTCCCCTGGGTTTACATTCAGTTCTGTTACCTAACACACCCCCCCCCTCTGATCAACTTGGAACATTCCAAAAGATATTTTTTCAAAAGGAAGTTGCATTATCCAGATCTTCTGAAGGCAATGGGGAGACCAAAGGAAAGTCCTCTCATTTTCATTTCAATATATTTGATGATATTTCAACTGTGTCTGAGAGGGTCAATCTCAACATACTGCCCTGTTACCCAAATTATTTTTAGATGTTATTTGTTCATTTTAAAAATACACATTTTTGATAAATTACTAGAATTTGCTCAGTATCCTCATGTTATTAGCATGTGTGCCATGTGGCTATTTAGCATGTATTTGCTAATTCTATGCTAAAAACTCAGTCCTGTTACCTTCAGTCCTGTTACTCATATAAGCCATAACAGGACAGAGTAATAGTAACAGGAGTGAGTTGCATTCTCTGGTCCATTGATATAATAGTGTGAATATTAGTTTATGTAATATGATTTACTTGTTCTTTTTATGTTTTACAGTTACCATTACTTATATTGTAAATGTATCATATGTACCATGTATTTACCATACTTGCAGAGTGCTAATCCACCACAGAGAAGCAGCGACTTTATCGTGAATGACATGATGCAGACCCAAGAAACAGACACAACAATCAAGTTGTTTTTTGTCAGTGAGGAATCAATTGAGAAAGCAGTTTCAGAGATGCCCAATGATGTGCCACCAGTTCCATCCATTATGAGGATCCATCAGGTAGTGTCCCTAGCCCATGGAGAACTGATATACAGGGATGTCAGCTGCTTGTGCACAACAACACAACATCTGAACTGTGGGTGCTTTAATGCAAAGCATTTCAAGTTCCACATTCAGCAGACAGCTCCCATGGCTCCCACAATGACAGAAGTTCAGTGGCAAAAGCCTTGAAGTTGTTGGCAAATGGTGTGTGCTGAAGTATGATGGTGATCTATACCCTGGTGTCATCACAGATACAAGTGAAACACATGTTGAGGTCCGTTGCATGCAAAAGATTGGATTCAACAGGTTTTTCTGGCCAGCCCATGAAGACATCCATTGGTACTTGTTTGAGGACATTGTGTGAATACCACATTCTCAATCTCTGTTTTCTCTGTTTCTCTCTCTTTCCATCTTGATTGTGATGAACTACAGTATCTCACAGATGTGAGTACACCCCTCACATTTTTGTAAACATTTTATTATATCTTTTCATGTGACAACACTGAAGAAATGACACTTTGCTACAATGTAAAGTAGTGAGTGTACAGCTTGTATAACAGTGTAAATTTGCTGTCCCCTCAAAATAACTCAACACACAGCCATTAATGTCTAAACCGCTGGCCACAAAAGTGAGTACACCCCTAAGTGAAAATGTCCAAATTGGGCCCAAAGTGTCAATATTTTGTGTGGCCACCATTATTTTCCAGCACTGCCTTAACCCTCTTGGGCATGGAGTTCACCAGAGCACTTCCAAAATCACCTTAGATAAACGGCAAAAGTCAACAGGCTTTTCAAAATCCAAAATATTGCCAAACAGGTGCTTTTGCATCTAGTTTCGAAACTAAATTATCCGCGATCGTCTTGTCTGTCTCACCTCACTCTTCTTGTCAGTCAGCTCGACTCGCTCTCCTCGCTGGAGAAATTAAATCTGATCTGTGATGCTGTCGTTCGGCATGCTGCATTGAGCAGCCACGTTCAGTTTTTAAGTCTGTTCTCTGTTCTTTTACTGAACTAAAAGATTTTTATTTCTATAAAAAATCAAAACGACGGTGGGGACGCGGTGGGGATCCATCAGGTAGTGTCCCTAGCCCATGGAGAACTGATATACAGGGATGTCAGCTGCTTGTGCACAACAACACAACATCTGAACTGTGGGTGCTTTAATGCAAAGCATTTCAAGTTCCACATTCAGCAGACAGCTCCCATGGCTCCCACAATGACAGAAGTTCAGTGGCAAAAGCCTTGAAGTTGTTGGCAAATGGTGTGTGCTGAAGTATGATGGTGATCTATACCCTGGTGTCATCACAGATACAAGTGAAACACATGTTGAGGTCCGTTACATGCAAAAGAGTGGATTCAACAGGTTTTTCTGGCCAGCCCATGAAGACATCTATTGGTACTTGTTTGAGGACATTGTGTGAATACCACATTCTCTACTTTACATTGTAGCAAAGTGTCATTTCTTCAGTGTTGTCACATGAAAAGATATAATACAATATTTACAAAAATGTGAGGGGTGCACTCACTTCTGTGACATACTGTACATGGACATAACACATTCCTTCAGAAATCTTTCTCTCACACACAGGCTATGTACACACATGCACACACACAAACGCACACAGAGTGTCTGGATATTAATTCCTGTTATTAGGTGTTCATTCCTGTTACGCACTGTTCATTCCTGTTATTAAATTGTTTTGTTCTAAAAAATTAGATTAAACGACTGCTTTTTTTCATCTGTGTTATGTTCATAATTTATCCAATAGTTTACTTAATTACATGACTTAAAAATTATAAT
>NW_015558616.1:311171-311682 GCF_001515605.1 Sinocyclocheilus anshuiensis | reverse complement strand
CATGTGATGGTCACGTATAGATCCCGTGTTTGCAGGCCTGAGGGTCTGATTAAATTATTTGTCCTTTTCCTGTTGGATATGATAGTTCCATTCATTGGCGATCACAAGACTTCACAAGGTATCTATAGGTTATAGTCCTGATACAAAAGATCTCTGTGTTATCTCCTGATTGGATTAGTTTTTCATCACTCCTCGGAGTAGATGATGACAAGACTGACAGGAAGTCGACCCAGAATATTGGAGTCATGTGATGGGGTGATTAGTTTAGACCTCATGATGGTTGATTCAGTGGCGTATCAGTGTCCGTTCGTGATGGAAATCCTACATACAGTATATCCCCCTTATGCTCAGTGAGGTTCCCATTGCGAACGTCAGCGGGCACTGGAACAAGAGGCAGAGAGAACAGACACACACAAGACACAAACAACATCTCCATCACTGACTGAATCCTGGTGCAGGACTTGGGTAATTTGGGAATGATCAGGTTAGAAACTTGAGAAGACATAGGGGT
>NW_015558616.1:286134-311016 GCF_001515605.1 Sinocyclocheilus anshuiensis | reverse complement strand
TAAATGATTGTCTTTTGAATTGTCTGTGTAAGTTCTGTTTCTTTGTCTGTGACAGGAGAAACGCACGCTTTTCTGGAAAGTAGGAAAAAGGGGGGGGGTGGGGGACAGAGAAAGTCCTATGGTCCATAAAAGTCACACGGTGGTTAAGAGTCATGTGATGGTCACGTATAGATCCCGTGTTTGCAGGCCTGAGGGTCTGATTAAATTATTTGTCCTTTTCCTGTTGGATATGATAGTTCCATTCATTGGCGATCACAAGACTTCACAAGGTATCTATAGGTTATAGTCCTGATACAAAAGATCTCTGTGTTATCTCCTGATTGGATTAGTTTTTCATCACTCCTCGGAGTAGATGATGACAAGACTGACAGGAAGTCGACCCAGAATATTGGAGTCATGTGCTGGGGTGATTAGTTTAGACCTCATGATGGTTGATTCCATGGCATATCAGTGTCTGTTCGTGATCGGAATCCTACATATCTCATCAAGTCATAGGTGTGCTTTTATTATTTTTTCCCCAAAATAAAAATCAAGAATATAATTTCATCTTGATATATCGGTTTCTAATCATTGCTGTGGATAGGCGTCATGAACTTTTGCGGAGAATCGCGGGTAAGGTACAGAGTAGATTCTGGTAAGAAACATTGTAAGTGATAAAGCCCACTGTAACTTGAGTATTTGTTCATCCAGACTTGCAGTAGTCATGAGATATAAATGAGAAAAGCATAAATACAACACCCTTCAGTCTTGCTATAATAATACATTTTTGCTGTATCATTAAATAAATCAGGAATCTGGTTTTGAGTGAAATAACTATTAATAAATATATTTGTTAAGCATTTATAACGTGAGTTAAAAATGGCTCACTATTTGGCAGGTATTGCATTAAAATCACCCTTTTACTCATGCATTTATAACTGCTTATCAATTATTTATAATGCATTTGTAAGTGAGTTATTAGTCATTTATTAACACCTTTATAAACCCTTTATAAAGGGAACCTTAATGTAAAGTGTTACCAGTTTTAAAAGTGAAGGAATGATAGATCGGTGAACACATTATCAATGTCTGACCCAAAAACTATATGATCATATATCATGATCATGATCTTTATGAAAGTAGAGAATATGTTCAGGTTTATGGCCACATAATGAATAAAACAGACTTTTACAGTAATATCTGTAATCTATACTGCTAGTTTGCACTGGGCAGTTGTTAGGTGAAGATCTTCTATCTATGTAAACAGCAGCCTATACGATTTTGAAGTGTTAAGACTGGACAAAAAGTGCCTGTTACTAAATACAATTGATTCATATTATTCTGTTTTCTGTTAATATGTATATATACATATGGCTATAATGCATGATGTAATGATAAAGAGATAACAGCTCTAAAAAGACCGAAAAATAAACACACGACCAAAATGATGAAACACCACAGAACAATGCAAAGATGAGAGAGAAGAGCTGAGGCTCAAGCTCTGATCATTTACAAATCTTGCTTCTAACTAGAGCGAAAAAGAGCTTTGTTGTAAAATCTAAGCACAATAACATGGATAAAATCTTGCCTGTTTCTTCAGGGAATGAAACCTTTTTGAATCATTCGCTTCAAAGGTTACGTTGTTGTGCTTAAAAAGTTTGCAGATGTTTGATAATTGATAAAACACATACTGAATTTTCTCAATGTAAAGCGTTCCGGGGCCCTTAGAAAATGTCAGGTTTATGAGGTGTGAAGAACCACTCAGGTGTGAGAAATCGTGTTAATTTTACTTCTGCTAAAGTTTGAATTTGTTCTCAATACTATTCATTTCATAATTACATAAAATAAAACTGGGTTTTCTCTCACATTTCTTCCTCTCTTCCACTTCTGTTGTTTTCTTTCAGCTGTGGAAGCCATTAAATATCTATGAAAATGGCACATTGCATAAAAGATGAGACAGGTTCTTTCCAGCTAAAGCTTTTTTTCCTCATTTGGTCAATATTTCACAAAAGAGCAAAATCTCTCTAATATCAGTTCAGTTGGTGAACAAACCATAACTGCAGTCAAAGACATTCATAATGTTTGCAAGCAAAAAAAAAAAAAAAAAACGTTAAATGTTGCATCAAAATCAAATAAGCCACCGTTTGAAGAAATCCTGTGTTCTGTCCTTGGTTAGAGCCTCAGTTTTGTTTCATCAACCTCACACATCACAGGGCCAAGTCCTTGGGTGGTTTGCAGGCTTCAGCCCTTAAATGAGACTCTGTTCAGCCTAAAAGCCTTTTCTGATGCATACAGCCAATTACATGAAAATGTCAAGTGGTTTGTGATAGAGGCCTATGGCATCCTACCTGTTCACTGTGTGAGGAGTCAGTCTCTAACCACTGGATCAGCTTATTAGAGGTGAAAGGGTTGTGTTTTTTATTACAGAAACAGTCCGTTTTTGTTATGTCAGCTGACCAAACATGTCTTTTATGTGCATCTGTAACAATACTGTATCTGTAACAATACCGTCTGTCTCTTAAAACATTCAAAGATTTGTTATTTTGTACGCTTCAAAGGAGTCTGTTAGGCACGTTAAACAAAGTAAACAAAAATACTCTGTTATTGCTTTTATAATACATACATATACTGTGTGTGTGTGTGTGTGTGTGTGTGTGTACACACAACACTAATGAAGGGAGTAATGACTGCTGAAAATTCAGCTTTTCCATCACAGGAATAAATTGCATTTTAAAATATTAAAATACAAAGCAGTTATTTTAAATTGAAATATCAGAGCACAACTCCCAGGTGGTCTTACTCCTGTCTGTTTATTCCTCAGCATTGCTGGTCATAGGAAAACCAGACTGACTGAAGGGGGCTTCTGTAGAATCTGCAAATCTAGACCTTTACAATTTGTTTTAATGTCGTAGACACGTCTGATAACACTTGTAACACCATCAAGGAAACCCATGGGTTTCTCTTTAACAATCAGCTGTGCATGCATGGCCATACAACAAAGTGCATTTGAACTCTTTAATAGTCATTTCACAGGGCTTGCCGCACTACACAACAGAGATTGTGGGGCTTTTGTGCAGGAGGCTTTTAACATGCTTATATTATTCTTTGTTGTGTGAGGTTAGTTGTGTGCATTCCTTGTCTGGAAAGGGACAGTTCATTCAAAAAAATTTATTCTTGTTGAAATTTTATTCACCCCCATGTTGTTCAAAGCCTGCATGATTTTCTTTCTTCTGTGGTTCACAAAATGAATTTTTTTTAAATATCCTGGACACTCTTTCTCATAAAAATGAAAGTGAATAAGAACTAAGTCTGTAAATCTCCAAAATATACAAATAAATAAATAAAGGTCCATATGACTTGTGCTCTGTATTACAAGTCTTCTGAAGCCATACGAGAGCATTGTGTGAGAATCAATTAAATTTAAGACATTGCTTGATAATCTTCTCTGTCAAAAGCAGGGGCATCACTAGACCATTTTTGCTATAGGACAGGAGCCCCAGTCAAATACTGCTGTGCCCTAGAAAATATTACTGATAAATCCTTATGGATCAATGGGATTGACAAATACCAACACGGGAATCATTTTCTCTGATAATATTTCATTTCATTGTTTGTTTGTTTTGTTTTTTTTTATCAGCTGTTTAATGTTAAATCTAGCAATGCTGGATTCTAAAATGAATCACTCTTTTTATCTGTCAAAACGGTTTTGCAAAAAGTTTTGAAATTGTTCTTGATTCAGTTTGATTCATTCAGACATTTCAATACTGCATTGAATCATTTGCTGTGGTTTCTCACACCGAAACAGTAACATGATATTTTATAAGGCAGAAAGAAAAAAGCATGCTGTATAAGGTGGACATTTACCTATAATCTATTTTTGTCACGGTTGCCTTCTGTGGCGAAACGAAGAACGAGGAGACATGGGATAAACTCAAAGTAAATGTCTTTAATCATCCAAGATGGGGTAAAACAAGGCAGGCAGGGACACACAGGAAACACAACATCGACGTTCAATACCGGACCATAAACGTGCACATTACTCCGCCCTCCCGAAAGGGAGCTCGGGAGGCCATGGCGGAGCAGGAGCCCTCCGTGGGCTTAACTTGGGAACTGGAGCTCTCCCTGGGCTAAACTCGGGAACAGGAGCCCACACTCGATCGCTCCGGGGCTGGAGCCAACACTGGAGCGAGGTCTGGGGCTGGAGCCCACAGTCCCCTCCTCCACAATCTCCTCTTTTGGGCTGAGGAGAGGGAGATGACCAGCGGGCTTGACAGCAGAGAGGCAGGCGAACTTGAGTGCTGAACGGCTGGCGGGCTTGACATCGGAGCTGCCGGCGGGCTGGAGAGAGCCGCTGCCGGCGGGCTTGACTGAGGAACGGCCGGCGGACTTGACTTTGGAGCGGCCGGCGGGCTTGAGTGCTGAACGGCCGGTAGGCTTGTGGGAGCCGCAGCCGGAGAGCTTGACATCGGAGCGGCCGGCGAACTTGAGTGAGCAGCGGCCAGCGGGCTTGTGTGAGCCACAGCCGGCGGTCTTGACAATGGCACGGCCGGTGGGCTTGTCTTCGGAGCAGCTGGCGGGCTTGACAACGCGAAGCGTGTGGCGGTTTCCATGCCGCGGGGGAAAAACAGGAAAACAAAAGAAAACATTTAAAAAAAAACGGAAAACAAAACGGGGAAAAGGAGCTCCGCTAACTATTGTGTACGTCCGGTATTCTGTCACGGTTGCCTTCTGTGGCGAAACGAAGAACGAGGAGACGTGGGATAAACTCAAAGTAGATGTCTTTAATCATCCAAGACGGGGTAAACCAAGGCAGGCAGGGACACACAGGAAACACAGCATCGACCATAAACGTGACAATTTTAGGAAACAAACCTTGCAAATGTGTTCTATCGTTTGTCAATGACAAAGCAACTTTTTATTGTGCGTGCAGCTTGAGAACGACTATGCTGCAGGTAAATACAATTCATATCCATTTAAATCCAAAAGAGTTTTTTCAAAAATAATGTCATATGATGGTCCTGTGCCCCAGTACTGATGAAAGGCTAGAAACTGTATTGAAAAGACTGGCCAGGATATTGATTTAGTATGTTGGTCAGCAAAATAAGTTTACTTCTGTAAAGCACAACAAAAGACAATTAAAACATAACTTAAAATGTACTTTAAAGTAAAACTTTTAATTTCACATTAAGTGTTTTTTTTTTTTTTTAAAGAATCACCGGTTTTGTATTAGGGTTTGATCGCACGTCACGAGGTTTGTGTGTGTCAGTGACTAACTGAAACATTATTATGTGCTTACTTGTAGAAGTGGGTTGACTCTGCTTTGTTTGGAATTATTCACACTTTATATTAATGCAGCAAAAATAGACAAAATTACTGACAATGTCATGTTTAAAATTTGATGTTTCTTATTTTTTTTATTGTTGCATAAAAGTAACATCCAAATCACAATGGTGTTGTCTGAAAATCAACTTGTTCAGTGTAATTTTAGTAATATTTATATACCATTATAGTTTATTGAATTGAATTAGCTCTTATTTTTATATTTTCAGTTTTCATTTTAGTTTTAGTAATTTTATTTGTGCTTTTGTGATTTTTATTTGTTTAAGTTTTTAGTCATTTTAGTACTTTAACTTATTTCAGTTAGTTGCCAAGTAAACATTTCTAATTTAAATTTTAAGTTTTTAAGTTTTAAATTTTTAATAGTTTTAAGTTAGCAATATTACATAACTTCTTATGTAATATTGCTTAAGTGAGTTACCCAATTACTGAAAGGTAGTAATATACTAAAGCATACAAAAATCTGATGTGAGATTTATGGTTTGGGGTAGAGATGATCTTTGAACTATATGTCAAAAAGTTTATTCATAGTTCAGTTACTTAGATAAATAATTTATGATATATCAGTTATAAAATTTCATGGTGCATGAATATTGAAATGAGATACAATTTAATGCAATATAGTGGAATCCAGAAATCTTAAAAGTTTTCAGAATACGCATTTGATCAGGCACTTTTCATCTTGAATGTTCATAAGATTCCATGCGAGACAGAGGCAGGTGGTGTGTATTGATTTCAGCAGAGCCAAAACCACTGTAACTTTGCAGAGCGGAAAACATTGAGTGATTTTCATTACAGAGCTGAACTTTTTGCCTTAGCCAGCCAGCACTCTAACCATGAGTGTTTAATTAGAGCAATTCAACATTTGCAACTGCACTTCTCCTTGGTTTACAGTTGAGAGAAAAGGCTACGAAAACACCACTTAAAAGCTGTCAGTCGGAAGGAAATTATTGGTAGTACTTTATCATTTGATTTCAAGACTCTTATTAAATGGAAATAAAAACAATGCAGTGAAATCACACAATATAATTCCATTATTATGTGGAAAAGTTACTAAAAAGTGTAAAAGAAATATGCTGTTGCTGAGAGTTTCAGAGTTTTTTATAGACTTTTTAAGCAAAGACTTTTTAAGCCCTATGGGAAAATACGAGTCTTAGTAATCTTATTTCAATGGTTATTCAAGTGAATTTACTGATAATTGTGATATAAAGACACAAATACTTTGAATTCTGGCCAGATTAACTTTAAATTACATTCCTAAATTAGACATGTAAAGTCTACTTCTCTTATAACCTTGAGATTTTAATATAATAACAACACTTACAGTAAATCCACACATTATCATAATGTTTTTTTTTAGCATATTTCCTCCATATATCTTTGAGTATTAGCTTGTTTCCCCCCAAATAAACTTATGACACCTTTAATGGCAAAGGAAAAAGGTATCCATCTCCACGCTCCTGACACAATAACATATAGGTGTTTGTTTGCAAAAGCTTTGAAACTACTCCAAACTATCAAATGACCCACATCAATAAAAATGAAAACAAATGACAGGGTAAATAACTTCAAATATGAAATACTCTGGCCATATATCTTGGGAGTGGGAGCCCCAATAGCTCAGGTGTGACATTCCGTGGCTGCCAAATGTGAATAATGGCAAACAGAGGAGAATGAACCCTTGATGTATTTGCAGTTCCGCCAGGCCTAGCATGGCACTTTTATTGCCTTCATATTCTCTCCTTTCTGCACACAGAAAGAAAGAAAGATAGGGGTCCCTTTCAGCACTGGAGGGCTACAACACAGCTGGGACCAGGCGAGATGGGAGAAGGGCATGAACATGAAATGATAAAACCATGTTAACATATAATGCCTTGTAAAACATATAAATTGCTCCTGCCAGCATGAATAAATACACATAAATGTAAACGCCTATGTTGCAGTTTTCTTTAGAAGTGCACTGAAACATTCAAGTGGATGAAAAGTGTGCATGCAGTAATTCTGGACACACAAATGGATGAGCAGGCCGAGACACAAGCAAAATGAGCCGGTACCTTGTGAATGCCTTTCTAAGAGTAGATCTTATCCAATAATGGGGGAGCATCTGAGAAATCAACAGGTGCTAATAGTTTTTTAATGAGTTTGTGGAATGCACTGGGGCAACTGTGTAATAAAGAACAAAGCCTGTTTAGAGACTCCAGAGCCAAATAATGCACCCAGGCAAAGGTAGCTTTAATGAACAGATGATGAGTGTCAGAGATAAGGGAGGGCAAGAGATAAATGGGGAAATTTGTATTTGTAAAAGGGGTCAAATTAATCTTAATGTATTCATAAAGGAATATACGCGAAACGAGCATAAGGACAGAAATGCAGCTAAAAGCACAGACCTACGCTTCTCAGTTCTTTGTTTTGCTGTTTTCTTACCTGGTGCCATCTTGGCTTTCTTTAAACATTCATTTTGTGAGATCTGAATGAGCATCCATCCTTCAGAAAGAAGTAAAGTCAGCTCAGGGCAGGGTTTCTGCAAGGATGAGAGAAGTCTGAGAGAAAATAATACAATACTCCTACCTTTTTTGACATACAACCATTAAGAAATCCATCATGACTAGTCAGATACAGGTCAAAATCATTGAACAGCACTGACAAAGAGTCAGATGTAGATCAAACGAATGTGTCTGCCATCTTTTACTCACCCTCATGTTGTACCAAAACCTGTATGACTTACTTTCTTCTGTGTAACACAAAAGGTGAATTTTTGAAGAAAATTACAGTCTTTTGAAATCTTTTCAGTGAATCATTTGATACAGTTTATTCAGTGGTGTAGTGGTGCCTGGAGAAGTGGGTATACTCTTAATTTATGCCCCCATTTTTTAAGCGGCCCAGCAAAGGATGAACGGCCAGTGTTATAAACAGTGACATGTAAAAGTCAGTCTTGTGTATTTAGTTCACCACCCCAAAATGGGCCAATAGTATTTGCACATTTTCACTTTCTGTAACTTCTGCTACTTGACTTACTGGAGTAAGGATCATTATGAAATTAATATTAGCCAACAAAGATTTTGCAATAAATAATTAAAATGTAAAAAATTGCATAGACTGCAACAATTAACATTTCGTCAGAACCTCTGTAGTCAAGCTATTTTGTTTAGTTATCTGTAGGAGAATCATGATCTCTATTGTGATCAATTTATCCAGAATTGTTCAGCCTCCTCCTATGTTTGACTGACTGTTTCTCCCATGGCATACAGTGACGGGCAAATAGTTACCCCCTGCCTATACTCCCCTATATCTTTTACAATTTATGTATAGGCTATACTATATAGTGCAAAAAAAAAAAAAAATAGTTCAGAGCATTTTTAATACAATTAAGCTCTAGTCAAGCTGCGATATCAAACAGGACCACAAGGAGACGCCAGAAGATCACTAAACCTACTGCCTTGACCTGACTGCACAGGCTACTATACGGATCCATTCAGAATCTAAAAAACACCTTCAGGCTTCAGCAGCGTCCATTATAAAACACTCGTACTTTTAAGCCAAATACATGCTGAAAAGAATAATTCTGGACGTGACTCTAAGCAATCTCTAATGAAACCAGTCGGGTTTTCTCTGTAGCTGTTTTGAACTTAGGCTCCTCTTTGAAGGCATTCGTTTACTGGATCCTTGGACTGAAAAGTTTACAGGAGTTTACAGGTTTAAAAAATCTGATCGCAAAAGCATGCTTCTTTTGCTTTTTAAGGTATTGTTTTCATTATAATGTACATATTCAAATTAGTAGTCAATAATTAAATATTATTTTATCACTCTTCGCACCTCCCCTGACATGCACTCACGCCCCAGACCGACTCCACTTGCATTCACATGATTTGTCGAGATGAGAGGCGGGCGCGGGCGCAATCAATAAAATTTAAAGGGAAGCCGGCGCATCCTGACTGCACCATTGTCTTTACTGGGTGTGTTTAGGCAATATTGGCATTTATTTACATGTGATTTGATTAACTAGTCATGGTGGACTGTCATGATTTTGGCTAATGCAGGACACTAATGAATGATGCACATCAGAGGGGATTTAGAAGTGGGTATACGCAAAGCCGACTGATAAAGAAGTGGGTATACGCCGTATACCTGCGTATACCCTCCACTACACCACTGCTGTTTATTAAACCAGGCTGAATGATTGTTGATTGATTGATTGATTGATTGAATGATTGATTGATTGATTGATTGATTGATTGATTGATTGACTGATTGATTGATTTATTGATCTGTGATGGAAATAAAGTCACAATTTTAGTATGACATAAAGGTGAGTAAATAACGGTGAACTGTCCCTTTATATTATTACATTTCCAAAAAGCATAACTGCATGCAACAACTGCACGAAACATGCTGGATGTATATAGATGTTGTTGTTTTTTCTGCAAATAGATGCAAATTTTTCTGCACTTTCATATTTCAGTGGGATGTAGGTTTAATGTAATTCATAGTTTTGATGCAAATGTCCCCTACATTTGTAATATCACTCATTCACATGAGTCTAGGCTTCAGTATCAAGGACAGCAATCAGCAACCGCAACAATATAAGCTGTTCCTACAGCCACCCGCTTTTAAAGCAACTTGAGCAAACATGCCAATCCTTGTTCTGTCACTTCTATGAAGGCCAGCAGGACTGGCTACATAATGAGACCTGTCTCAACAACATAATTACCACCTCCTTAAGGGTCGAGCATGTCTGAAAAAAGTCACTGAGACTACATATTTTGTTTTCCAGTGGTCTGCTGTTGTGGTTTCAGTATATGGGCTGCCAGACAAAATTAAACTGCGTAAAAAGATCATGCTTCCATTGACAGGTCAAGATCAAAGAAATAAGACAAGGAAGCAGTGGAAATGATAGTCCTTATTAGAAGTTTTTTTGTTCTCACGCAGTAGATGTTTGTGTTAGATTTCATAGTTGTATTTATGGGATTAACTGGCATTTTGGAGGTGAGGAAACCCTAAAAGTTACTTTTAATACAACTTTTCAGCCATTTTGACCCAAATTAACCCTGTGTTGTATACAAACACATAGTAATATTAGTAATCAAGTAATCAACCATCACAACAAAAGCAAAATTTCTGGTCTTAGCTGGTTTTAGTACACAAAACCTCTCTAAAACAAGCCAACAATCCAGCCTGATCAGGTTGGGAGACCAGCTAAGACCAGCAAACCAAACTGGTTTTAGGATGTTTTTTTCAGCAGGGAAAATTCACAGTCTATAGTATTCTGGAGACAAAATGGTTCATCCTCACTAAACAAAGTAATATCTACACAATTACATTACACTGAAATGCACATCAGGTCAGAAGCTATTTATTTGAAGGACAGATGATAAGGCTGATGAAATGTTATTAACATCATTAGGCTGTCTTGGCACACAGTTCTTTCCCTCTTAATCTGGGTGCGGCGGACCAAAAGAACCCCAATTAGAGGTTGCTTTTTGGCTTCCCGTGATTACATTGAAATGAAAGTGTGAAATGGAAGGTGAAAGCAGGTCAGCTGGGAGGATTAGCACAATGGTGCACAAGGTGAGGTTAAGAGTGCACTTTTAATTACCATAAAGTATCTGCTGCTCGTAGACACACTGTCCTCCCAACTTCCTACCATGTTCTTTTCTCTTACTGAACTTTAACTATTTGATACCTTTTTATTTTTTAAGAATGTTTTGACCTTTTGTTCAAAAGTTCAGCACACTTGTCGTACTGTGCAGGCTGAGCGGGTCAGCTATGGTGTTAGACCGTCAGGGAAGAAATTAGATCTAATGGGCATGAGTGTGCTCTTTGAATGACAAGAAAAATACTCTTTGTTCCTGACTTAAGTAAAACGAAAATGCCAGCTACCTGGCTTACAACAAGAATCTGAAATGTTCTGGAAAGCACAGAAAACAATTGCATTGTATTTATTATATATATATATATATATGTTGGTCATTGTCCATGCTGATCTATAGATATCAGTATCACCTGTTGGAATCGCAGAATGGTTAATCACAAAGTAGTATTTCAAAAAATCGAAATTGGAAACAAAACGTTTTTTAGGCTATTATTGTCTTTTTTGCTTAGTTAAAAATGATTTGTTTGTGAGCCTTGTATGTTTGCATGAACATTTATGACGCTAAACATGTATCTGCACTTTCACAGCATTTAGATCAATGCCTTCCTGCTTGACCCTCATTTGCTCACTCGTTTGTAGTTGATTAAGTCGTTGGACGTTTAAAGGTCGTCAGGATGTTTGGCTGTCGTCCACCTCCAGTCTCAGTAGAATGTTAATTTAAGCCTACTTACATGAAACAAGTGTCTTAAATGCTTCATCCTGAATGTGAGCAGTGGTTTGGCTGTTATAACAGAGTGTATTAACATTGGGAAATTTTAAAGGTACAGTAACAGAAAGTTCTTATAATTAAAATTATAATAAAAATTATCTGTACCCATAATCCCAAAATATACTGTATAATATGGTTATTTAAAATTCAGAATTGAAGAATTGCAATGTATTTAAACTGTCCACACCAAACAAGAATTTGATTGATTTTTTTAACAATTTATTGAACTGCAACTCAAATAAATTCAACACCGGTGATATATTCTGGTATATTAAGTGTTCTTTTACACTGTGCACTGGTGTTCTGAAATGAGGAGGCAAAGTCCTGTTTTTTTTTTGTTTTTTTTATCAAATGTCCCAGTCACATTTTCTTAGTTAAACATTACTCACACTGTCAGAAATAGAGAGAAAAAAATTAAAAGAACAAAAACAATTCTATTTCATATTTTTACATTAGCATTGTAATCAACACTCTGTTTATTAAAGCCAAGTATGAATCTCATCAAGTCATCAAATCTCTGTAAGTATTGGTCATAGACACAAGATTTACTATCAAATTCACCAAACTGATTACTCACTAAAAACTCCCACAGATCATGTTTTCAGGCCATTTCAAGTCGTATTTTGATGTAACAAAGTGGTTATATCTGAGTATGTGAGTTGTCTTACTTTTTTTTATTTTTCCCCATTACGCCATTTGTTCATTCAGACTGATTCACGAACGCGGAAAGCCCGTGAACACGAGAGGCAGGATTTATCGCATGAACCAATCACAGCCAATCATAACCAGTCATATCCAATCATATCGCGATGGAGGCATTGCCTCCCCTCATGTGACTATCCCTCATTCATTCTCAATCACCCCCCACCAAACTCACCACACACACTTTAGGGGGACTAAAACTAATGGGCTCAGGGGAGGCAAGAGAGACGCGAACTCCCGCTGTAACTGTAACTTTACCTGCAGGTGTCGCTGTTGGACAGTGTTTCTTTAGAGAAACGAGTGATTTATACACTTTTAATGTTATATTTTGTAATATTTGCGTTGTTTTATTTTTGTTCTATAATGTTTTTCTTATCCAATATTTTGAGCAATTGTGCATCCAGTTTGCTGCCTCAGTTGAAATTCAACTCAAATTCAGGAATTGAATTTGAATTTAAAAACATTCCCAATTCATTTCTGAATGGGTCACAACCTTGTATAGTCTTAACACTGCATTCGTCAGTAGTTTCCCACTTGGTTGTGGTTGTCTTTTATTTCTGGAAATTCTCCATAAAATAGAGTTTGATAAGTTAAGAAAAAAGCATATGGTCTTTACGTTCACCTTACTTGCAGCTAACAGCTTCAGGGTGTCTAACATCTGGTGCCTTGGTCATAAACTATTATTCACCCATCTCCCACTGGCAGCACAATAGTTTGGCTAGAGCTAAAGACACAGAAGTGTTTGGCCAGTTTGTTTTCTCAGGTGATTGCAGTTTCGCTACTTCCCTTACCAAAAAGTAGTATACTTCAAGTTTATTTTATTAAGTATACTTAAGTAAAGTTCAAGTATATTTTAAGTATACTTTCTTATATGAATACTGATAGTTTTCTAATTAAATACTTGTAGTAGCATATTTAGTACACTTTGGAGTATAGTCAGAGTAAAGTACTAGTTTAGTAGTTTTATACTGCAAGTAACTTTACATCATACTTTAAGTATACTACTATGTCCCTATTTAGGTATTAATTTAAATAAACAACATTTTGAACAAAAAGCTGAAAAAAAGACTATGAATTGGATTCAGAACGATAATCAAAACGTAGATAGAGTCTATCAACACCCCAAAGCTTGACAGTCATTATTACCTCTTCATTGGTCGACATTACATCAACTTTACACAGTTTTGATGCTGTTTTATGTCTAATGATCGTGTTAGATTACATGTGGAAGCATCTGTTGTTTCGGTTTCTTCTTCACTTGTGTTTTTTGGAAATTCTGTACAGAAAATGTGTACTAGCGCCCCCTACAGTATAACAATGAAAACACGGATTCTAGGAACACAAGTATAGCTCAAATATATTTAGACTTTTTCTAAGTAGGCTATAAGTCAAGTATACTTAAATGTCATTTTAAGTATATTTCTGAGAAGTACATAAAAAGTAGACAAAGTATACTTTCCCATTTTTTAGTTTAAAAGACGTATACTAATAGCACATTTGAATAAACTTCTTTTTCGTAAGGGTTGGCCTTGAATAGGCACAAAGTTCTGTCTTTAGCGAGATTAGCATTAGCTAATTTGCTTCTTAGTGAGATGTGCTGCCCTCCAAGGCATGCATATAAGATAGGTCAAAGGTCATGGTAACTTCCTTTGTCAGTTTGTTCCTGAGGAGAAAAAAGCTTAATTAATTCAGCAGGTTATCAGTTCCAACCTTTCTCGCTGACTTGTGCTCACTCATTTACACACACACACACACCTTTAAAGGTTTTTCTTTTCTCATTATCTAATTTTGGTGGAGCTGTGGTGAATATGGCACTGTCCTTGCCCATGGGCCTCAGGCATGTTTTATTTATGAATCTGATTAAGCCTGGTACAGTGTCCGTATGGGATAGAAATCCATAAAAGCGGTGAGGGAGTAGTGCACAGTGTAATTCTCTTTCATTATCTGCAGCTGTATAAGAGGGGAGGCTCCTCGCATTTAATTGCGAACAAGAGCTCGCACAATGCTCTTTGAAATTCCCCGCTCAGCTCGCTGAATCAAACTTTTAGTAACATTCAGCGAAGGGCACAGCGTGGTGGTACTTCAGGGGCTGGCATCCAACGCTGCCTTGAAGCCTAGACAAATGTTCTCGTGCTTTTCAGTGAAATGCTCATTAATATGCCTGAAGGACTATAGGCCCACCAAATGTACAAGGGAGGAATGTTCAACATTCAAAGTGTGCGACTGATTGCGTTTTATCTTTCTTTGCAATTCATTGTTAAGTGATTCCGAACTCATTGTATATTGGCTCAGATAAAGACGCAAAACCCACAATGGCTTATAAAACACTGCCCCCCGTCACAGGGTGCACAGACTATACAATAATGTATTCTTAGGGGTGCATACAAAGCACAATGCTCATTTATAGCTATCATTTGGGTCATGCTGGCTCATCTTAAATAAACCACTGTGGATTACTGCACAAAGTTAATAGTGTATGGCAGCATAATTTCCTCTTTAGTCATAAAAGCATCCCACCCTGTCACTTACACCCATGTGTCTTACCTTTATTTGGGTCAGTCTGGCAGTCCATCTCCCCTCCTTTCTGAGCTACCGAGTTAGTAGGATGCCATCAGAGGCCCATCAATCCCCAAAACGACAGCTTGAAGGCCCTCCGCAAATAACTGCATGCAGTGGAAGCACTGACAGCCGAGGTGGACGAATATGACAATAATTATTTTATCTACAGCACAGAAAATAAAACTGTCAGCCCTATTAGGATTTAAAGCCAGGAGAGAGGGAAGAGAGAGGTATGGAGAAAGAGGTGGAAGAGGAAGAGTGTTTGAGGGCTTGTGAGCTAGAATGGATTTTAATAAAAGAGCCGGACAGCTGGAGTGGATGAGCATTAGTCATGAACAAATGGTGCAGTTTATTTGTGGTAAAGACGTTAAAAAAAATACTTGCCTTGGGTATTTCGTATTTTACTAGAAGGGATGCTCATGATAACTTGCCTTTTTTTAAATATTATATGCACAAACTAAGTTTTTGAGCTTTCTGCAAGTGTTTTTTTTTTTGCTTTTGAAAAGAGTCATTGGCATTGTAATTTATGCAGATTAGTCGACAGTTGAAATTAACTAATTTTGTGCATGAATCAATGCTTCTGTAACGGGGCTGATGAGACGTGAGACGTGTGGATCCATCTGCAGGCTTTATTAAAGAGACGTGGTAAACAGGCAGGGTCAAACAATGGCAAACAGGTATATGGCGGGCAAAACACAAGAATAGTCCCAGGGCTAGCGTAGGTCACCGATCGGCAGACAGAATCACAGGGGCGAGACGAGAGGGAAAAATCCAGGAAAACAGGCAAAGATCAGAAACCGCGGAAACAGGCAAGGCAAGGCAAGACAAAGAAAACACAGAGACTCGGAATGGGGTACGGGCTAAACAATACTCAGCCGAGAAAGGTGGTTAGAGTGGGTGTTATATAGTGAGTGAGGTGATTAGAAACAGCTGTGTGCAATGAGTGCAATCAGTGCAGTGTGCAAATCGTGCAAAGAATGATGGGATATGTAGTCCGGGGTGCTATGCAACAGTTTGTGTTGTGCGAGAGTCAATGTAATGGAAAGGGTGACCTCTGGTGGTGAATAAACGGAAGTCCATGGACCGAATTCGTGACAGCTTCTCACTACCTGACATTTTATCTTGGTTTGGGTTCAGTGCCAATTTGTCTTTTTAACAGGTTGTAGACCATTTGAAGACATCTGTGCTTCCACATGCAGCAAAGTTCTGCATTTTGACAATTGCACTGTTTTCTCCTCCAAGGCATTACATGAAAGGAACTGTATTTTCAATTACACATACAGTACAAAAATAGTTCTAAATATAACCTGATCAGGATTATTTTATTTTTATTTTTACATAAAGAACCTTGCTTTGAAAGTGCTATATATAGAACCTTCAATTTTAAAAATGTATATTTTTATTTTCCTTTTTAATATTAGTTTATTTTTATTCATTAATAAAGCAACACACACTATTCTAAAGTTTGGGGTTGGTAAGATTATTTAATGTTTTTTTTTCATAAGTCTCTTATGCTCACCAAGGCTGCATTTATTCAAATGCTATTTAAAAATAGCTGTTTTCTATTTTAATATATTTTAAAATAGAACCTTCAATTTTAAAAATGTATATTTTTATTTTCCTTTTTAATATTAGTTTATTTTTATTCATTAATAAAGCAACACACACTATTCTAAAGTTTGGGGTTGGTAAGATTATTTAATGTTTTTTTTTCATAAGTCTCTTATGCTCACCAAGGCTGCATTTATTCAAATGCTATTGAAAAATAGCTGTTTTCTATTTGAATATATTTTGAACTGTAATTTATTCCTGTGTTGGCAAAGCTGAATTTTCAGCAGCCACCAGTGTCGCATGATGCTTTAAAAATCATTATAATATGCTAATTTGATACTCAAAATCATTTCTTATTATTATCAGCGTAACGTTTAATTAACAGTGTGGGGTAACTGTGATCTTTTTTTTTCAGGATTCTTTGCTGAAAGATAGAAAGATATACATTCATTAATGCTACACATAAGTAAGAGAAGTAGTGACAGATCTCTTAATCTCCAATAGGACATTCAACATATCTGTAATTGTAATTCTTTAAAAACTTTGAAGCCATTCTTCTCAGTTCCAGTGTTGACATAGTTATTGCATTCTGCTTTTATAGGGCAACATAGCCTAACCTGAGTTGTTACGGAAATACCATCACCATACACTTTAATTAGACTTAAACAGCTTCTAATGTTGTTTTAATAATAATTTATGCATGCAGGTGAAGTTAGCAGTCACCGTCAAGATATTACTGAGAGTGTTGCTCAAAAGGCCTGGCATTTTCTCTGAAGCTCTCACCACCTTTTGGAAGGAAGCGAGGCTGAGAAAACAATGTAATTTGACTGCACTGGGAAGTATTCATATGCAAACACAGGCTAATACAACCTTTCACTCCATCTCCATCACACCCACCCAGACCAAGATTATCTCTCCTAATCACCTTAACCCTTCGTCTCAACCTACTGTCTGCTTGCATCTAATCTGCCCAAATTAAATCAAATCCTGTCTGGATCATTGTAATGGAGCCTTGAAATTGTGTGCAAATATTCACATTAATAATTCAAGTAAATGGTTTGCAGTATCCATGAGAAACTGTATGAAATTTTGAGACGTGACAGTATTTGCATCATGATTGGGCACTCTGTTCTGCATGGGGGGAGTTATTCAAATATACAAATATTAGGGTCTTGTTTAATCTGGACAGACCTTTATCACGATCCACTTGTCATTTCAGTCGACTTTAAATAGTAGTGTTATAAACCTCCACCTGACTTGCTGTCAAAAGACAGACAATTAAACAAACATTAACATTTGAAACTGTTTCTTGTCATTACTCTGTGTGAACATTTACATTTTAATGTACAATAGTATAAAGATGAGTACATAAAATATAATCTTGTTTGTATTGTATTTTTTCATTTCTTTAACAAAAGTCTTTGAAGTGCTACCTGCATGCATGTACTCCCCTTAAAACCATAAAATGGTTCCTTTCATTGCATAGAATAACATGAAATCCTTTTTTCATCACTGAAAAATTAATGTAAACAGAGGTAGCTGTGTAGAGAGAAACTGTTCATGAAGAAATACATAAAAACCAACAATAATTCATAGATTCTATTTATAACGGCTACACAGTTTTTTATGTTAATATATGATACTTCCTTGCAAATGCAAAAGGATGATAAAGACCTACACACATGAGCATACATAGTTGATACCCTAAGGCCTTGATTTATTAAGGTCCTAAATATAGGGTATGTGCATGTGCAATTTAACAAATTGAGCACATTTTGTGGACATGCAAATAAACTGGCCGTTAGACACACCCGTATTCAAAGCCGGATTTTGCATATGGTAATGCCATGCAGCTCAATTCAATTTATATTATTTATTTCTACAAAATAATTGATCAGGAACAATAATTGATCAGAATACCCATATTCAACATTTCTACAACATTTACCTGAATTCACAGATGCAGTATTATTTACCTATTTAAGCACATTACACCACAGATTTATACCAAAAAGAAATCTAGTGTGCATTAGATAAAACCTGAGAGAACCCCTTTGGCCCACAGAGACAGCAGATCAATACCTGCTTTTCAGTCTTATTAATTTAAACATGCAGCTATAATTTCTAAAATGACTTAAAATGTTGATAATAGCTTTGTGAATGTAATTTAATCTATTTGCACTACATGAAAGCACGCCCCAAATTACATATACATTAAGAGAAATATGTAAAAACAGCAGTGCAACTGCGATCCTCAGTAGACGTTAGTGAATCAGCTGTATTTTTTTGCACATGCCATCAAGTTTGCATGTGTTTTCATACACTTAAATTTTTATCAGGGCTTCAGGGCCTTTGCATACTCTGAGATGTCACTAGACAACCTACTTTGTCAAAGTCTGTGTTTAATTTAAAATCGTACCTTCGTAAAGTATGTACTGCCACCTTTTTGAACCACATTTGTATCATTTGCATTGTATTTGAGAATATTATCAGTCAGAAATTACATTATATTTCACAATGTGAAATAATCTGACAAATATGCCACTGTTTTCTATAGACTGAATGTCCAGATGGCTTACACTTTGTTTCATTACATTGGAAAAGGGTAAAGGTGCATAGCTTTTCACCCGATTAAAAAGAACATTTAAGAGATTTATGAAAAACTTGGCATTGCCAGAAAGTTATAATACGCTTGCAGCTGGCTGTCACTGTCTGACTGTGCAATCTCATTTGAGTTCATTTCAGCACAATAGCCACATTTTCGGTCTTTTCTTGAACTCTTAATCTTTCCGTTTTAATAATGCACTAACCTTAGCAATCACTGCTAACAAAGGAGCATATGACAGAATTTTAATATGAAACGCCTATCTTTATTTTCATGATTTTTTTTATATCTATGTTTTCCACTCTCAATAAGCCCGTCTCTCTGTCCCTCAGAAATCAGGTGAGTTCAAATCTGTCTTTTAGAAATGCTTTTCCATTTTACTGTCCCCTAACAGAAGAACGCAATGTCAAATCATAGAGATGCTCGTTAATTTAAAGAGCATTTATAATACAAAAACTTCAAAATTTTCATCACATTCCTATTTTCTTCCCAATAACAGCTATGAAAGACTTTTAAAATGGATAATTATCTGGCCCTCTGTAATCAAAAACAAGAAAAAAACAAGCATGAGAAAAAAAAAAACATTCAGCTTGGATTATAATATCCTTGAACAGCATATTAATGAATTCATGCTGAATCTCTGGTAGCCTACCTGATTTTTTATAGCTATTCTATAGATCACTGAAATGTATTATCTCAATGATGAAGATGTTGGTATGGTAAAAACTTAAATAAAATGCACTTGAGGCCATTGAGAAGCTCAAAACTTTGACCTTGTAAAGTTGTTTGAGTCTTTTCATACAAACCAGCAATCTGCTGAATAAGTTTTCATGTATGTTTTTCAGCTGTTGAAATAGGATTAATGAATTAGGACTTGACATTTACTGCCCACAGTTGAAGAACTTAGGTTTTAGATCCTCCTATACTGTGTTTAGTGTGAGTCAACGAATGCTAATCAGAATCTTTCATTTGGCTGCTATTTGTCTTAATTTTGTATTGCTTTCAACGGAGGCATGTTTTCCTGTTCACTGTGTTGGTCGCAGTTTTAGTACCGATTTAATGAATTTGAATTATTATTTGAATTATGAGTCACGATCAGCTTGAAGTCAATACTATGGCCTGTTGTCCTTGAGGGATTTAATGAGTTCTGGCTTCTACAGTATGTTTCCTTTGATACTGGACTCTCTCTCTTCTCATAGCTAGGCCAAATTTAATTACAAAACCAATTGAGGCCATCAGAATCTTTTTTTTTCAGGAACTGACCCAAGTGCACAGGAAGAACTTCTTTTGGTTCACTGTCTTTGATTTGGCAGTGGTTTTTATGCAAACACTGAGCGTATGGTGCCAGGGGACATCAGAGATCCATACAAACCACCTGCGATTGGCAGCTCACTGAAACCATAAATAAATAAGACTAAGAAGAAACGCTAGGAAAAACAAGAGGGTTGGACTCACCCTGTCCACACGTGAGTGAGAAAAGGACTGACACTGAATGAAAGACTGACAGGGGAAGAGTGCAAAGAGATGAGAGATTGAGCATGCTACCCCTTTGGGTTTCTCCAGTGCTCCTGGGGAATGGCGGTGGAGAGAGAAAAGAAAAACACATCACATCAATAGCTCTGTCTGTCCGAGAACTTTCTTTAAGACAGATCTAAGTGTGCCAACTTTTGTCTCCAGTTGTCTGTCCCAGCAGTGAGGTGTCTAACAGAACCGAGAGTCACGCTGGTCCTGTAAACATGAATCAGCAGTTTGTGTGCTACAGCACAATGGCACTAATATATGTCTCACGTTTTGTTTTGTTTTTTTCCCCTGTACCTGCATTCTTGCTTCAAGGCTATTTCTGGCTTTAGAAACAATACGAGTGAGAAGATAAACATATTCACACATTGCAGATAAATCATATGCACTACTAAACACGGGAATTTCAATGCATACTTCTCAGAGCGGGTAATCTTTCATAAAGACAGCATTTCACAAACTCTCTCTTTCACACGCATACTCAAACCCATATGCAGAGACCACCACTGCTGTAGCTTATGATGAATGACCTTTTTTTCATAGTTCTGCACTGATTTTTTGTGAAAATCTCTACAGGATAGATCTAAATATAGGAGTGGAGAGTACTGCACTCTTATTGGTTTCTGATAGATAGATAGATAGATAGATAGATAGATAGATAGAATTTGCTACTTGTTATAACAATAATAGTTACAAAATCCAACACTGGATGCGGTAATACTGACAAAATCTGTTTTTTTCTTTTTTATTATTATTGTTTATTATTTTCTCTTTTAATTTAGCCTTTTCTATGTCAATATGTACAGTAAATTATATGTTAATCGGTAGGTGAGGCTTAATATTCAGGAGAGGGAGTGGTTATATGGAGTGGTTGATATGTTTGTGCAGCATTTGAACAATGAAATCAAATAGCATATCATGTTTTCATTTTTTTAAATTGCCAGGTTTTAAGAATACAGCTGCTATATTCAGAACGCCATGACTGACCAACCAGAATCTAGTTTTCTAGAGAGCTGTCTAATATGTATATAACTTGGATCTTTCTGTGTATGCAGATTCAGTGCGGCCCTGCTAATGAGTAACTGCAACAGGCAGTTCAAGAAAAAGAAGACCTGATGCCGAAAGAGGCTCATCTGGAGGTAATCCACATTTCAGTAAGCTTTGAGCCCCCAGCCACAGGAAGATTTTTGACCTCCCGGTCGCGAGCCAGAAGAGGGAGCAAATGGAATCGGACACGGGCTTGTCAGAGAAGAGAAAATAAGACGCAAGGATTACGGGGAGCCACTGAATAGCTTCGGACAGAGAGTTGGGAATTAAAGGGTAGATAACAATGGAACGGGTTATTGGGTGTTATCGGCATGTGAGTGGCATGTTGATTCACAGGCATTCCAGCAGGATGCCAGCCCTTGTCACTCACATTGAGAGCTCAGTGCAATCACAGGAGTAGAGTAAAACAACTTCAGTCACACTCCATTCTCTTTCGCTTTGACTCACTTCCACCCAGGGTTCACCGGGGTCAATCCACTGTTGTAATACCTCTCTCTTTTTTCATCCCTGCCACAGATAACTGCTGAGCTGCGGTGCACAGAGGTGTGGAGATGTTCTCACATCTCTTTGATAAAGGGTAGCGCAGAACATTTAGCACGGTAGAGCTACACGCAGCTCCAGATAGCACACTGTTGCCTGAGGAGGAATCAGTCAAAGGGGCTACTGAAAGATCCTTACACCTCGATTGATAGGGAATGATGGAACGTGATGTTTTTCCAAAGTGCTCATCACCAGACTTGCATTGGATTCTATTTGCTAGTTCCATCTGTATGCAGAAAAAAAAAGAATGAAAAATCACGAACTCACACATTTTGCCAGTACTATTCAGGGGTTCAAAGGTGCAGACAATAACAGGTTTTAATCAGATCTACTCAACTGTCATTAAGAGTAGCCTTTAAGAGTGCTTGAACAGGTTTTTGAGGCAAAAAAGCACACACCTGTGAAAATTATTAATGGAAATACTTTCTATTGCAGCATTTAAAGTAGACATGTACTGCCTTTGTTTTTTTATTTTGTACTGTTCTCTGAGGTCCACTTATATTGTTATCAAGCTTTTGTCATCAAAAACATCATAATTTAGATGTAATAGGCTATTTTCTGTCCTGTTTTGACCCCCCTCATCGGAACGCTCCGTTTGAATATGCATGGCGGATTGTATGGGAAGTAAACGATGCCACTGCTCTGATTGGCTAACAGTTATGTATGTTTGACAGCCTATATCCTTCATAGATGGATGCTGCTGTGATTTAGGTTAAAAACGCATTAAATACTTAGTACATGTCAAACGATCTGTTATAACAGACAAAGCAATTGACCACTTAATAAAAACAGTTGCTCACACTTGTGTGGTGTGACATTACTGTCAGATCCAATATAGTCAGCACAACATCGTCTTTTAGTTTCAATCTTTCTGAAAATCCTGCTTCCAATTGTGCCTTGTTTGTAAACGAATCCTCTGTAAAATGAAGTGAACAAAGGACCAAGTTCTTACTGACGTGGCACCAACACAGCATCTTGTCTTTGGAGGCATCTTTATCGTTTGGTTTCTGCGTGGACCTGCGTTTTCCTCTCTCGTTATTTACCTACTACATGTGCGAATCGGTGGGCGGGGCTAAACAGACAGTGATGTAGAAGCAGGCGTTGATCATCTTCTGCGGAGGCGGTGTTTAGCCACACTATTAAGTCGCTTTGGCAGATTGGCTTCAATATAAGCTGTTTTTAGTCTAACGAGAAAGTTTTGAGTTCTGAAACTTACAGGATGTTTTTATAGTACATTGACCTCTTATATGTCAAAAGATCAATGGCATTTTGATTTCTCAGTTCTCATGGCCCCTTTAAATTTACTTATAGTTTGAAATTGTTTACAGTTACTATACTCATTTATAATTTTGTAAGTATATTTTTATTATGTATTATGTATTTATGTATATTTTTTTATGTATATTTCCCATATTTTATTTTATTTTCATGGCACTGTACAAACACAGCAATGATAAGTTTTACCTTTATGGGCAATATAAAAAGTGCACAGTTGAGCCATGTCATCCATAGCTTCCACAACAACTGAATGTGTCTTTTCATATTTTACCAACCATCATATAGCAACAAAGCAAATCATAAGGAAAATGAAAAGCAGGCAGAAAAGGACAGTTTAATCTAACCAGACCCAAACTGCTGTCCTCTCCTTTCATCCACTGTCTTTCAACTGGACCACGGAGGCCATCCGATCCCCAGCCACAGCAAATTAAGGCAACCACTGGGGTGACCACAGGCCCAAGCATTGTTTCCAAGGAATAGATGTGGAGTTCTTCCATAGCAGGCTAATGAGGAGACAAGGGGGTATGTCTCAGGGAGATGGTTTATTTTATTTTAAGTCATGTTTTTTTTCTCACAATAGGATAGGAATTGGCCAGTCAGCCTTTTTGTTGCAAAAAAAAAAAGTGTTAGTATTTTTGTCGTTTTCCAATATCTATTTTTTAATATTGAGAAAAGTATTTTATTTTATTTTATTGTATTGTATTAACATGTGGGTTTACCATCTGAGTGGCCACGTTGGTGAAAGAGATATACTAGTTATAGTCAGAATTTTTTTAAAATGGATGAGAAAGGTAACACATGGAGCAAAAGACAAACCTGACCCAACAGCTCGTACAGGGATGAAAAAGAAAGAGGGATATATGCAGAAATCTTTCCAGACACATTTCCTCTAAGCTCCATGGTAAGAAAAGCTGTTCTTTTCTCTGAAACGTGTGCAAAGCTACTGTATTTCTAAAGAGAGAGGGGGGAACTTGCATAAAGAATGAGGGGAAGAGAAAAAAGCATGAGAGATGTATTTGTGTCTGCTAAATAAAATATGAAGATCAAAAAGCCTAATCATACATTATGCAAAATACATTAAAAAAAAGAGTATTGTGAAAACTCATATTTCTTTTGGGAGGGACAGAAGAGGATATGGAGTCTCATTGCCAACTGCCAGTGACTAAATATAAATGTTGCAAAGACCATTTTGAAGGTTGATGAGCTCCTAATAACATTTTCAAAGTCACACGTCTTTCCAAGCTTATTGTATCTTCCTGACTTTATTTGCAACAGTGCCTCTCAGTGCCATTCAACTTCGTCTATATGGTCAGCCTTACATTGCTGGTATAATCTCTAAGGAATGCGACTGTAATGGCATGAGCAATCACATACATTATGGATGCACTGTAAAGCTGTTCCTCCACT